>NC_092191.1:21881065-22134411 GCF_043641665.1 Enoplosus armatus | reverse complement strand
AGTGCTACTTGTTGGGGCAGTTTTAATTGACAAAAGCAACAGAATGTATTGGATGCCATATTTTGTGAGAATCAATCTCAGATCACTTCAAACAGAGCCACTGGTGATTCTTGTGTTCATAAGTGCTCCTCTTTGGGGTTGTCTTGGTTGTGACCAATTCCTCAATGGAAATACAACAAGCTGTTGGGGTACCATTTGAAAAACTTCAATAGGAGATACACTGATTTTACTCACATACTGAGATGCAAGACAAGTCATTATGATGCACTCCAATTCTAGAATGCAAGACATGAAAAGTGCTTTGATGTTGGGATTTGATTCTTCACTCAATTCCTCTTTGTATTGCTTTACAGCATTTCTGATGGTGCTGCAACTGCATGAGACAATGAGTTGCATCAAGAAACCCCATTGGAGTCTGATTGACCACTCATCAACTTCTAATGGAATGCAAGAATGATGGTTGTCTGTTCAAGTACAAATAGTGCTATTGTTTACTTCCCATTGTCAAGACCATTGAAACTTCATGGAAAAGGAGGCGGAGTTGTGGACATTGCTGCATTCTGTATTTAAGATGGGCAAATCTGTGCAGGAAACATCTCTTCCATTGCAACTGGAACACAGCACAGAAAATACCAGAAAGAAGCATATGGACTAAGGAGGAAGTAAGCAAAGAAGATTGCTGACAGGGTGTCTGTGATATTGACCCAACTTGAGTATTGAGTTGTGTTTGAATTCAGTAAGTGCCACTTGGTGGGGTGGCTGTACATGACATATCCTACAGTTTGTAAGAGAAGAGATGCCATTGGAATCACATTCGGATCACCTCAAATGGAGACATTGATGATTCTTGTGGTCATAAGTGCTTCTCTTTGGGGTTGTCTTGGTTGTGAGTTCTTCAACAGAAATGTAATCCTTTTCACTTGACCAGCTAAATGCATGAATTTATCACCAATATTACCCAAACACAAGCACTCACATGAGTTTTGAATGCAGTAAGTGCTTCTTGTTGGGGTAGTTTTGCTGATCCCTGAAGCCCCCAGAGTTCATCAGGACAGCAATTTTAGGTCATTTCTTAGTGGAAGAAGAAAACTGTTTTGGCATTTTTTTTGCAAGTCAGAAGCATTACCCTGACTTGAGCATTGACTTGACTGTTGACTTCAGTAAGTGCTACTTGTTGGGGCAGTTTTAATTGACAAAAGCAACAGAATGTATTGGATGCCATATTTTGTGAGAATCAATCTCAGATCACTTCAAACAGAGCCACTGGTGATTCTTGTGTTCATAAGTGCTCCTCTTTGGGTTGTCTTGGTTGTGACCAATTCCTCAATGGAAATACAACAAGCTGTTGGGGTACCATTTGAAAAACTTCAATAGGAGATACACTGATTTTACTCACATACTGAGATGCAAGACAAGTCATTATGATGCACTCCAATTCTAGAATGCAAGACATGAAAAGTGCTTTGATGTTGGGATTTGATTCTTCACTCAATTCCTCTTTGTATTGCTTTACAGCATTTCTGATGGTGCTGCAACTGCATGAGACAATGAGTTGCATCAAGAAACCCCATTGGAGTCTGATTGACCACTCATCAACTTCTAATGGAATGCAAGAATGATGGTTGTCTGTTCAAGTACAAATAGTGCTATTGTTTACTTCCCATTGTCAAGACCATTGAAACTTCATGGAAAAGGAGGCGGAGTTGTGGACATTGCTGCATTCTGTATTTAAGATGGGCAAATCTGTGCAGGAAACATCTCTTCCATTGCAACTGGAACACAGCACAGAAAATACCAGAAAGAAGCATATGGACTAAGGAGGAAGTAAGCAAAGAAGATTGCTGACAGGGTGTCTGTGATATTGACCCAACTTGAGTATTGAGTTGTGTTTGAATTCAGTAAGTGCCACTTGGTGGGGTGGCTGTACATGACATATCCTACAGTTTGTAAGAGAAGAGATGCCATTGGAATCACATTCGGATCACCTCAAATGGAGACATTGATGATTCTTGTGGTCATAAGTGCTTCTCTTTGGGGTTGTCTTGGTTGTGAGTTCTTCAACAGAAATGTAATCCTTTTCACTTGACCAGCTAAATGCATGAATTTATCACCAATATTACCCAAACACAAGCACTCACATGAGTTTTGAATGCAGTAAGTGCTTCTTGTTGGGGTAGTTTTGCTGATCCCTGAAGCCCCAGAGTTCATCAGGACAGCAATTTTAGGTCATTTCTTAGTGGAAGAAGAAAACTGTTTTGGCATTTTTTTTGCAAGTCAGAAGCATTACCCTGACTTGAGCATTGACTTGACTGTTGACTTCAGTAAGTGCTACTTGTTGGGGCAGTTTTAATTGACAAAAGCAACAGAATGTATTGGATGCCATATTTTGTGAGAATCAATCTCAGATCACTTCAAACAGAGCCACTGGTGATTCTTGTGTTCATAAGTGCTCCTCTTTGGGGTTGTCTTGGTTGTGACCAATTCCTCAATGGAAATACAACAAGCTGTTGGGGTACCATTTGAAAAACTTCAATAGGAGATACACTGATTTTACTCACATACTGAGATGCAAGACAAGTCATTATGATGCACTCCAATTCTAGAATGCAAGACATGAAAAGTGCTTTGATGTTGGGATTTGATTCTTCACTCAATTCCTCTTTGTATTGCTTTACAGCATTTCTGATGGTGCTGCAACTGCATGAGACAATGAGTTGCATCAAGAAACCCCATTGGAGTCTGATTGACCACTCATCAACTTCTAATGGAATGCAAGAATGATGGTTGTCTGTTCAAGTACAAATAGTGCTATTGTTTACTTCCCATTGTCAAGACCATTGAAACTTCATGGAAAAGGAGGCGGAGTTGTGGACATTGCTGCATTCTGTATTTAAGATGGGCAAATCTGTGCAGGAAACATCTCTTCCATTGCAACTGGAACACAGCACAGAAAATACCAGAAAGAAGCATATGGACTAAGGAGGAAGTAAGCAAAGAAGATTGCTGACAGGGTGTCTGTGATATTGACCCAACTTGAGTATTGAGTTGTGTTTGAATTCAGTAAGTGCCACTTGGTGGGGTGGCTGTACATGACATATCCTACAGTTTGTAAGAGAAGAGATGCCATTGGAATCACATTCGGATCACCTCAAATGGAGACATTGATGATTCTTGTGGTCATAAGTGCTTCTCTTTGGGGTTGTCTTGGTTGTGAGTTCTTCAACAGAAATGTAATCCTTTTCACTTGACCAGCTAAATGCATGAATTTATCACCAATATTACCCAAACACAAGCACTCACATGAGTTTTGAATGCAGTAAGTGCTTCTTGTTGGGGTAGTTTTGCTGATCCCTGAAGCCCCCAGAGTTCATCAGGACAGCAATTTTAGGTCATTTCTTAGTGGAAGAAGAAAACTGTTTTGGCATTTTTTTTGCAAGTCAGAAGCATTACCCTGACTTGAGCATTGACTTGACTGTTGACTTCAGTAAGTGCTACTTGTTGGGGCAGTTTTAATTGACAAAAGCAACAGAATGTATTGGATGCCATATTTTGTGAGAATCAATCTCAGATCACTTCAAACAGAGCCACTGGTGATTCTTGTGTTCATAAGTGCTCCTCTTTGGGGTTGTCTTGGTTGTGACCAATTCCTCAATGGAAATACAACAAGCTGTTGGGGTACCATTTGAAAAACTTCAATAGGAGATACACTGATTTTACTCACATACTGAGATGCAAGACAAGTCATTATGATGCACTCCAATTCTAGAATGCAAGACATGAAAAGTGCTTTGATGTTGGGATTTGATTCTTCACTCAATTCCTCTTTGTATTGCTTTACAGCATTTCTGATGGTGCTGCAACTGCATGAGACAATGAGTTGCATCAAGAAACCCCATTGGAGTCTGATTGACCACTCATCAACTTCTAATGGAATGCAAGAATGATGGTTGTCTGTTCAAGTACAAATAGTGCTATTGTTTACTTCCCATTGTCAAGACCATTGAAACTTCATGGAAAAGGAGGCGGAGTTGTGGACATTGCTGCATTCTGTATTTAAGATGGGCAAATCTGTGCAGGAAACATCTCTTCCATTGCAACTGGAACACAGCACAGAAAATACCAGAAAGAAGCATATGGACTAAGGAGGAAGTAAGCAAAGAAGATTGCTGACAGGGTGTCTGTGATATTGACCCAACTTGAGTATTGAGTTGTGTTTGAATTCAGTAAGTGCCACTTGGTGGGGTGGCTGTACATGACATATCCTACAGTTTGTAAGAGAAGAGATGCCATTGGAATCACATTCGGATCACCTCAAATGGAGACATTGATGATTCTTGTGGTCATAAGTGCTTCTCTTTGGGGTTGTCTTGGTTGTGAGTTCTTCAACAGAAATGTAATCCTTTTCACTTGACCAGCTAAATGCATGAATTTATCACCAATATTACCCAAACACAAGCACTCACATGAGTTTTGAATGCAGTAAGTGCTTCTTGTTGGGGTAGTTTTGCTGATCCCTGAAGCCCCCAGAGTTCATCAGGACAGCAATTTTAGGTCATTTCTTAGTGGAAGAAGAAAACTGTTTTGGCATTTTTTTTGCAAGTCAGAAGCATTACCCTGACTTGAGCATTGACTTGACTGTTGACTTCAGTAAGTGCTACTTGTTGGGGCAGTTTTAATTGACAAAAGCAACAGAATGTATTGGATGCCATATTTTGTGAGAATCAATCTCAGATCACTTCAAACAGAGCCACTGGTGATTCTTGTGTTCATAAGTGCTCCTCTTTGGGGTTGTCTTGGTTGTGACCAATTCCTCAATGGAAATACAACAAGCTGTTGGGGTACCATTTGAAAAACTTCAATAGGAGATACACTGATTTTACTCACATACTGAGATGCAAGACAAGTCATTATGATGCACTCCAATTCTAGAATGCAAGACATGAAAAGTGCTTTGATGTTGGGATTTGATTCTTCACTCAATTCCTCTTTGTATTGCTTTACAGCATTTCTGATGGTGCTGCAACTGCATGAGACAATGAGTTGCATCAAGAAACCCCATTGGAGTCTGATTGACCACTCATCAACTTCTAATGGAATGCAAGAATGATGGTTGTCTGTTCAAGTACAAATAGTGCTATTGTTTACTTCCCATTGTCAAGACCATTGAAACTTCATGGAAAAGGAGGCGGAGTTGTGGACATTGCTGCATTCTGTATTTAAGATGGCAAATCTGTGCAGGAAACATCTCTTCCATTGCAACTGGAACACAGCACAGAAAATACCAGAAAGAAGCATATGGACTAAGGAGGAAGTAAGCAAAGAAGATTGCTGACAGGGTGTCTGTGATATTGACCCAACTTGAGTATTGAGTTGTGTTTGAATTCAGTAAGTGCCACTTGGTGGGGTGGCTGTACATGACATATCCTACAGTTTGTAAGAGAAGAGATGCCATTGGAATCACATTCGGATCACCTCAAATGGAGACATTGATGATTCTTGTGGTCATAAGTGCTTCTCTTTGGGGTTGTCTTGGTTGTGAGTTCTTCAACAGAAATGTAATCCTTTTCACTTGACCAGCTAAATGCATGAATTTATCACCAATATTACCCAAACACAAGCACTCACATGAGTTTTGAATGCAGTAAGTGCTTCTTGTTGGGGTAGTTTTGCTGATCCCTGAAGCCCCCAGAGTTCATCAGGACAGCAATTTTAGGTCATTTCTTAGTGGAAGAAGAAAACTGTTTTGGCATTTTTTTTGCAAGTCAGAAGCATTACCCTGACTTGAGCATTGACTTGACTGTTGACTTCAGTAAGTGCTACTTGTTGGGGCAGTTTTAATTGACAAAAGCAACAGAATGTATTGGATGCCATATTTTGTGAGAATCAATCTCAGATCACTTCAAACAGAGCCACTGGTGATTCTTGTGTTCATAAGTGCTCCTCTTTGGGGTTGTCTTGGTTGTGACCAATTCCTCAATGGAAATACAACAAGCTGTTGGGGTACCATTTGAAAAACTTCAATAGGAGATACACTGATTTTACTCACATACTGAGATGCAAGACAAGTCATTATGATGCACTCCAATTCTAGAATGCAAGACATGAAAAGTGCTTTGATGTTGGGATTTGATTCTTCACTCAATTCCTCTTTGTATTGCTTTACAGCATTTCTGATGGTGCTGCAACTGCATGAGACAATGAGTTGCATCAAGAAACCCCATTGGAGTCTGATTGACCACTCATCAACTTCTAATGGAATGCAAGAATGATGGTTGTCTGTTCAAGTACAAATAGTGCTATTGTTTACTTCCCATTGTCAAGACCATTGAAACTTCATGGAAAAGGAGGCGGAGTTGTGGACATTGCTGCATTCTGTATTTAAGATGGGCAAATCTGTGCAGGAAACATCTCTTCCATTGCAACTGGAACACAGCACAGAAAATACCAGAAAGAAGCATATGGACTAAGGAGGAAGTAAGCAAAGAAGATTGCTGACAGGGTGTCTGTGATATTGACCCAACTTGAGTATTGAGTTGTGTTTGAATTCAGTAAGTGCCACTTGGTGGGGTGGCTGTACATGACATATCCTACAGTTTGTAAGAGAAGAGATGCCATTGGAATCACATTCGGATCACCTCAAATGGAGACATTGATGATTCTTGTGGTCATAAGTGCTTCTCTTTGGGGTTGTCTTGGTTGTGAGTTCTTCAACAGAAATGTAATCCTTTTCACTTGACCAGCTAAATGCATGAATTTATCACCAATATTACCCAAACACAAGCACTCACATGAGTTTTGAATGCAGTAAGTGCTTCTTGTTGGGTAGTTTTGCTGATCCCTGAAGCCCCCAGAGTTCATCAGGACAGCAATTTTAGGTCATTTCTTAGTGGAAGAAGAAAACTGTTTTGGCATTTTTTTTGCAAGTCAGAAGCATTACCCTGACTTGAGCATTGACTTGACTGTTGACTTCAGTAAGTGCTACTTGTTGGGGCAGTTTTAATTGACAAAAGCAACAGAATGTATTGGATGCCATATTTTGTGAGAATCAATCTCAGATCACTTCAAACAGAGCCACTGGTGATTCTTGTGTTCATAAGTGCTCCTCTTTGGGGTTGTCTTGGTTGTGACCAATTCCTCAATGGAAATACAACAAGCTGTTGGGGTACCATTTGAAAAACTTCAATAGGAGATACACTGATTTTACTCACATACTGAGATGCAAGACAAGTCATTATGATGCACTCCAATTCTAGAATGCAAGACATGAAAAGTGCTTTGATGTTGGGATTTGATTCTTCACTCAATTCCTCTTTGTATTGCTTTACAGCATTTCTGATGGTGCTGCAACTGCATGAGACAATGAGTTGCATCAAGAAACCCCATTGGAGTCTGATTGACCACTCATCAACTTCTAATGGAATGCAAGAATGATGGTTGTCTGTTCAAGTACAAATAGTGCTATTGTTTACTTCCCATTGTCAAGACCATTGAAACTTCATGGAAAAGGAGGCGGAGTTGTGGACATTGCTGCATTCTGTATTTAAGATGGGCAAATCTGTGCAGGAAACATCTCTTCCATTGCAACTGGAACACAGCACAGAAAATACCAGAAAGAAGCATATGGACTAAGGAGGAAGTAAGCAAAGAAGATTGCTGACAGGGTGTCTGTGATATTGACCCAACTTGAGTATTGAGTTGTGTTTGAATTCAGTAAGTGCCACTTGGTGGGGTGGCTGTACATGACATATCCTACAGTTTGTAAGAGAAGAGATGCCATTGGAATCACATTCGGATCACCTCAAATGGAGACATTGATGATTCTTGTGGTCATAAGTGCTTCTCTTTGGGGTTGTCTTGGTTGTGAGTTCTTCAACAGAAATGTAATCCTTTTCACTTGACCAGCTAAATGCATGAATTTATCACCAATATTACCCAAACACAAGCACTCACATGAGTTTTGAATGCAGTAAGTGCTTCTTGTTGGGGTAGTTTTGCTGATCCCTGAAGCCCCCAGAGTTCATCAGGACAGCAATTTTAGGTCATTTCTTAGTGGAAGAAGAAAACTGTTTTGGCATTTTTTTTGCAAGTCAGAAGCATTACCCTGACTTGAGCATTGACTTGACTGTTGACTTCAGTAAGTGCTACTTGTTGGGGCAGTTTTAATTGACAAAAGCAACAGAATGTATTGGATGCCATATTTTGTGAGAATCAATCTCAGATCACTTCAAACAGAGCCACTGGTGATTCTTGTGTTCATAAGTGCTCCTCTTTGGGGTTGTCTTGGTTGTGACCAATTCCTCAATGGAAATACAACAAGCTGTTGGGGTACCATTTGAAAAACTTCAATAGGAGATACACTGATTTTACTCACATACTGAGATGCAAGACAAGTCATTATGATGCACTCCAATTCTAGAATGCAAGACATGAAAAGTGCTTTGATGTTGGGATTTGATTCTTCACTCAATTCCTCTTTGTATTGCTTTACAGCATTTCTGATGGTGCTGCAACTGCATGAGACAATGAGTTGCATCAAGAAACCCCATTGGAGTCTGATTGACCACTCATCAACTTCTAATGGAATGCAAGAATGATGGTTGTCTGTTCAAGTACAAATAGTGCTATTGTTTACTTCCCATTGTCAAGACCATTGAAACTTCATGGAAAAGGAGGCGGAGTTGTGGACATTGCTGCATTCTGTATTTAAGATGGGCAAATCTGTGCAGGAAACATCTCTTCCATTGCAACTGGAACACAGCACAGAAAATACCAGAAAGAAGCATATGGACTAAGGAGGAAGTAAGCAAAGAAGATTGCTGACAGGGTGTCTGTGATATTGACCCAACTTGAGTATTGAGTTGTGTTTGAATTCAGTAAGTGCCACTTGGTGGGGTGGCTGTACATGACATATCCTACAGTTTGTAAGAGAAGAGATGCCATTGGAATCACATTCGGATCACCTCAAATGGAGACATTGATGATTCTTGTGGTCATAAGTGCTTCTCTTTGGGGTTGTCTTGGTTGTGAGTTCTTCAACAGAAATGTAATCCTTTTCACTTGACCAGCTAAATGCATGAATTTATCACCAATATTACCCAAACACAAGCACTCACATGAGTTTTGAATGCAGTAAGTGCTTCTTGTTGGGGTAGTTTTGCTGATCCCTGAAGCCCCCAGAGTTCATCAGGACAGCAATTTTAGGTCATTTCTTAGTGGAAGAAGAAAACTGTTTTGGCATTTTTTTGCAAGTCAGAAGCATTACCCGACTTGAGCATTGACTTGACTGTTGACTTCAGTAAGTGCTACTTGTTGGGGCAGTTTTAATTGACAAAAGCAACAGAATGTATTGGATGCCATATTTTGTGAGAATCAATCTCAGATCACTTCAAACAGAGCCACTGGTGATTCTTGTGTTCATAAGTGCTCCTCTTTGGGGTTGTCTTGGTTGTGACCAATTCCTCAATGGAAATACAACAAGCTGTTGGGGTACCATTTGAAAAACTTCAATAGGAGATACACTGATTTTACTCACATACTGAGATGCAAGACAAGTCATTATGATGCACTCCAATTCTAGAATGCAAGACATGAAAAGTGCTTTGATGTTGGGATTTGATTCTTCACTCAATTCCTCTTTGTATTGCTTTACAGCATTTCTGATGGTGCTGCAACTGCATGAGACAATGAGTTGCATCAAGAAACCCCATTGGAGTCTGATTGACCACTCATCAACTTCTAATGGAATGCAAGAATGATGGTTGTCTGTTCAAGTACAAATAGTGCTATTGTTTACTTCCCATTGTCAAGACCATTGAAACTTCATGGAAAAGGAGGCGGAGTTGTGGACATTGCTGCATTCTGTATTTAAGATGGGCAAATCTGTGCAGGAAACATCTCTTCCATTGCAACTGGAACACAGCACAGAAAATACCAGAAAGAAGCATATGGACTAAGGAGGAAGTAAGCAAAGAAGATTGCTGACAGGGTGTCTGTGATATTGACCCAACTTGAGTATTGAGTTGTGTTTGAATTCAGTAAGTGCCACTTGGTGGGGTGGCTGTACATGACATATCCTACAGTTTGTAAGAGAAGAGATGCCATTGGAATCACATTCGGATCACCTCAAATGGAGACATTGATGATTCTTGTGGTCATAAGTGCTTCTCTTTGGGGTTGTCTTGGTTGTGAGTTCTTCAACAGAAATGTAATCCTTTTCACTTGACCAGCTAAATGCATGAATTTATCACCAATATTACCCAAACACAAGCACTCACATGAGTTTTGAATGCAGTAAGTGCTTCTTGTTGGGGTAGTTTTGCTGATCCCTGAAGCCCCCAGAGTTCATCAGGACAGCAATTTTAGGTCATTTCTTAGTGGAAGAAGAAAACTGTTTTGGCATTTTTTTTGCAAGTCAGAAGCATTACCCTGACTTGAGCATTGACTTGACTGTTGACTTCAGTAAGTGCTACTTGTTGGGGCAGTTTTAATTGACAAAAGCAACAGAATGTATTGGATGCCATATTTTGTGAGAATCAATCTCAGATCACTTCAAACAGAGCCACTGGTGATTCTTGTGTTCATAAGTGCTCCTCTTTGGGGTTGTCTTGGTTGTGACCAATTCCTCAATGGAAATACAACAAGCTGTTGGGGTACCATTTGAAAAACTTCAATAGGAGATACACTGATTTTACTCACATACTGAGATGCAAGACAAGTCATTATGATGCACTCCAATTCTAGAATGCAAGACATGAAAAGTGCTTTGATGTTGGGATTTGATTCTTCACTCAATTCCTCTTTGTATTGCTTTACAGCATTTCTGATGGTGCTGCAACTGCATGAGACAATGAGTTGCATCAAGAAACCCCATTGGAGTCTGATTGACCACTCATCAACTTCTAATGGAATGCAAGAATGATGGTTGTCTGTTCAAGTACAAATAGTGCTATTGTTTACTTCCCATTGTCAAGACCATTGAAACTTCATGGAAAAGGAGGCGGAGTTGTGGACATTGCTGCATTCTGTATTTAAGATGGGCAAATCTGTGCAGGAAACATCTCTTCCATTGCAACTGGAACACAGCACAGAAAATACCAGAAAGAAGCATATGGACTAAGGAGGAAGTAAGCAAAGAAGATTGCTGACAGGGTGTCTGTGATATTGACCCAACTTGAGTATTGAGTTGTGTTTGAATTCAGTAAGTGCCACTTGGTGGGGTGGCTGTACATGACATATCCTACAGTTTGTAAGAGAAGAGATGCCATTGGAATCACATTCGGATCACCTCAAATGGAGACATTGATGATTCTTGTGGTCATAAGTGCTTCTCTTTGGGGTTGTCTTGGTTGTGAGTTCTTCAACAGAAATGTAATCCTTTTCACTTGACCAGCTAAATGCATGAATTTATCACCAATATTACCCAAACACAAGCACTCACATGAGTTTTGAATGCAGTAAGTGCTTCTTGTTGGGGTAGTTTTGCTGATCCCTGAAGCCCCCAGAGTTCATCAGGACAGCAATTTTAGGTCATTTCTTAGTGGAAGAAGAAAACTGTTTTGGCATTTTTTTTGCAAGTCAGAAGCATTACCCTGACTTGAGCATTGACTTGACTGTTGACTTCAGTAAGTGCTACTTGTTGGGGCAGTTTTAATTGACAAAAGCAACAGAATGTATTGGATGCCATATTTTGTGAGAATCAATCTCAGATCACTTCAAACAGAGCCACTGGTGATTCTTGTGTTCATAAGTGCTCCTCTTTGGGGTTGTCTTGGTTGTGACCAATTCCTCAATGGAAATACAACAAGCTGTTGGGGTACCATTTGAAAAACTTCAATAGGAGATACACTGATTTTACTCACATACTGAGATGCAAGACAAGTCATTATGATGCACTCCAATTCTAGAATGCAAGACATGAAAAGTGCTTTGATGTTGGGATTTGATTCTTCACTCAATTCCTCTTTGTATTGCTTTACAGCATTTCTGATGGTGCTGCAACTGCATGAGACAATGAGTTGCATCAAGAAACCCCATTGGAGTCTGATTGACCACTCATCAACTTCTAATGGAATGCAAGAATGATGGTTGTCTGTTCAAGTACAAATAGTGCTATTGTTTACTTCCCATTGTCAAGACCATTGAAACTTCATGGAAAAGGAGGCGGAGTTGTGGACATTGCTGCATTCTGTATTTAAGATGGGCAAATCTGTGCAGGAAACATCTCTTCCATTGCAACTGGAACACAGCACAGAAAATACCAGAAAGAAGCATATGGACTAAGGAGGAAGTAAGCAAAGAAGATTGCTGACAGGGTGTCTGTGATATTGACCCAACTTGAGTATTGAGTTGTGTTTGAATTCAGTAAGTGCCACTTGGTGGGGTGGCTGTACATGACATATCCTACAGTTTGTAAGAGAAGAGATGCCATTGGAATCACATTCGGATCACCTCAAATGGAGACATTGATGATTCTTGTGGTCATAAGTGCTTCTCTTTGGGGTTGTCTTGGTTGTGAGTTCTTCAACAGAAATGTAATCCTTTTCACTTGACCAGCTAAATGCATGAATTTATCACCAATATTACCCAAACACAAGCACTCACATGAGTTTTGAATGCAGTAAGTGCTTCTTGTTGGGGTAGTTTTGCTGATCCCTGAAGCCCCCAGAGTTCATCAGGACAGCAATTTTAGGTCATTTCTTAGTGGAAGAAGAAAACTGTTTTGGCATTTTTTTTGCAAGTCAGAAGCATTACCCTGACTTGAGCATTGACTTGACTGTTGACTTCAGTAAGTGCTACTTGTTGGGGCAGTTTTAATTGACAAAAGCAACAGAATGTATTGGATGCCATATTTTGTGAGAATCAATCTCAGATCACTTCAAACAGAGCCACTGGTGATTCTTGTGTTCATAAGTGCTCCTCTTTGGGGTTGTCTTGGTTGTGACCAATTCCTCAATGGAAATACAACAAGCTGTTGGGGTACCATTTGAAAAACTTCAATAGGAGATACACTGATTTTACTCACATACTGAGATGCAAGACAAGTCATTATGATGCACTCCAATTCTAGAATGCAAGACATGAAAAGTGCTTTGATGTTGGGATTTGATTCTTCACTCAATTCCTCTTTGTATTGCTTTACAGCATTTCTGATGGTGCTGCAACTGCATGAGACAATGAGTTGCATCAAGAAACCCCATTGGAGTCTGATTGACCACTCATCAACTTCTAATGGAATGCAAGAATGATGGTTGTCTGTTCAAGTACAAATAGTGCTATTGTTTACTTCCCATTGTCAAGACCATTGAAACTTCATGGAAAAGGAGGCGGAGTTGTGGACATTGCTGCATTCTGTATTTAAGATGGGCAAATCTGTGCAGGAAACATCTCTTCCATTGCAACTGGAACACAGCACAGAAAATACCAGAAAGAAGCATATGGACTAAGGAGGAAGTAAGCAAAGAAGATTGCTGACAGGGTGTCTGTGATATTGACCCAACTTGAGTATTGAGTTGTGTTTGAATTCAGTAAGTGCCACTTGGTGGGGTGGCTGTACATGACATATCCTACAGTTTGTAAGAGAAGAGATGCCATTGGAATCACATTCGGATCACCTCAAATGGAGACATTGATGATTCTTGTGGTCATAAGTGCTTCTCTTTGGGGTTGTCTTGGTTGTGAGTTCTTCAACAGAAATGTAATCCTTTTCACTTGACCAGCTAAATGCATGAATTTATCACCAATATTACCCAAACACAAGCACTCACATGAGTTTTGAATGCAGTAAGTGCTTCTTGTTGGGGTAGTTTTGCTGATCCCTGAAGCCCCCAGAGTTCATCAGGACAGCAATTTTAGGTCATTTCTTAGTGGAAGAAGAAAACTGTTTTGGCATTTTTTTTGCAAGTCAGAAGCATTACCCTGACTTGAGCATTGACTTGACTGTTGACTTCAGTAAGTGCTACTTGTTGGGGCAGTTTTAATTGACAAAAGCAACAGAATGTATTGGATGCCATATTTTGTGAGAATCAATCTCAGATCACTTCAAACAGAGCCACTGGTGATTCTTGTGTTCATAAGTGCTCCTCTTTGGGGTTGTCTTGGTTGTGACCAATTCCTCAATGGAAATACAACAAGCTGTTGGGGTACCATTTGAAAAACTTCAATAGGAGATACACTGATTTTACTCACATACTGAGATGCAAGACAAGTCATTATGATGCACTCCAATTCTAGAATGCAAGACATGAAAAGTGCTTTGATGTTGGGATTTGATTCTTCACTCAATTCCTCTTTGTATTGCTTTACAGCATTTCTGATGGTGCTGCAACTGCATGAGACAATGAGTTGCATCAAGAAACCCCATTGGAGTCTGATTGACCACTCATCAACTTCTAATGGAATGCAAGAATGATGGTTGTCTGTTCAAGTACAAATAGTGCTATTGTTTACTTCCCATTGTCAAGACCATTGAAACTTCATGGAAAAGGAGGCGGAGTTGTGGACATTGCTGCATTCTGTATTTAAGATGGGCAAATCTGTGCAGGAAACATCTCTTCCATTGCAACTGGAACACAGCACAGAAAATACCAGAAAGAAGCATATGGACTAAGGAGGAAGTAAGCAAAGAAGATTGCTGACAGGGTGTCTGTGATATTGACCCAACTTGAGTATTGAGTTGTGTTTGAATTCAGTAAGTGCCACTTGGTGGGGTGGCTGTACATGACATATCCTACAGTTTGTAAGAGAAGAGATGCCATTGGAATCACATTCGGATCACCTCAAATGGAGACATTGATGATTCTTGTGGTCATAAGTGCTTCTCTTTGGGGTTGTCTTGGTTGTGAGTTCTTCAACAGAAATGTAATCCTTTTCACTTGACCAGCTAAATGCATGAATTTATCACCAATATTACCCAAACACAAGCACTCACATGAGTTTTGAATGCAGTAAGTGCTTCTTGTTGGGGTAGTTTTGCTGATCCCTGAAGCCCCCAGAGTTCATCAGGACAGCAATTTTAGGTCATTTCTTAGTGGAAGAAGAAAACTGTTTTGGCATTTTTTTTGCAAGTCAGAAGCATTACCCTGACTTGAGCATTGACTTGACTGTTGACTTCAGTAAGTGCTACTTGTTGGGGCAGTTTTAATTGACAAAAGCAACAGAATGTATTGGATGCCATATTTTGTGAGAATCAATCTCAGATCACTTCAAACAGAGCCACTGGTGATTCTTGTGTTCATAAGTGCTCCTCTTTGGGGTTGTCTTGGTTGTGACCAATTCCTCAATGGAAATACAACAAGCTGTTGGGGTACCATTTGAAAAACTTCAATAGGAGATACACTGATTTTACTCACATACTGAGATGCAAGACAAGTCATTATGATGCACTCCAATTCTAGAATGCAAGACATGAAAAGTGCTTTGATGTTGGGATTTGATTCTTCACTCAATTCCTCTTTGTATTGCTTTACAGCATTTCTGATGGTGCTGCAACTGCATGAGACAATGAGTTGCATCAAGAAACCCCATTGGAGTCTGATTGACCACTCATCAACTTCTAATGGAATGCAAGAATGATGGTTGTCTGTTCAAGTACAAATAGTGCTATTGTTTACTTCCCATTGTCAAGACCATTGAAACTTCATGGAAAAGGAGGCGGAGTTGTGGACATTGCTGCATTCTGTATTTAAGATGGGCAAATCTGTGCAGGAAACATCTCTTCCATTGCAACTGGAACACAGCACAGAAAATACCAGAAAGAAGCATATGGACTAAGGAGGAAGTAAGCAAAGAAGATTGCTGACAGGGTGTCTGTGATATTGACCCAACTTGAGTATTGAGTTGTGTTTGAATTCAGTAAGTGCCACTTGGTGGGGTGGCTGTACATGACATATCCTACAGTTTGTAAGAGAAGAGATGCCATTGGAATCACATTCGGATCACCTCAAATGGAGACATTGATGATTCTTGTGGTCATAAGTGCTTCTCTTTGGGGTTGTCTTGGTTGTGAGTTCTTCAACAGAAATGTAATCCTTTTCACTTGACCAGCTAAATGCATGAATTTATCACCAATATTACCCAAACACAAGCACTCACATGAGTTTTGAATGCAGTAAGTGCTTCTTGTTGGGGTAGTTTTGCTGATCCCTGAAGCCCCCAGAGTTCATCAGGACAGCAATTTTAGGTCATTTCTTAGTGGAAGAAGAAAACTGTTTTGGCATTTTTTTTGCAAGTCAGAAGCATTACCCTGACTTGAGCATTGACTTGACTGTTGACTTCAGTAAGTGCTACTTGTTGGGGCAGTTTTAATTGACAAAAGCAACAGAATGTATTGGATGCCATATTTTGTGAGAATCAATCTCAGATCACTTCAAACAGAGCCACTGGTGATTCTTGTGTTCATAAGTGCTCCTCTTTGGGGTTGTCTTGGTTGTGACCAATTCCTCAATGGAAATACAACAAGCTGTTGGGGTACCATTTGAAAAACTTCAATAGGAGATACACTGATTTTACTCACATACTGAGATGCAAGACAAGTCATTATGATGCACTCCAATTCTAGAATGCAAGACATGAAAAGTGCTTTGATGTTGGGATTTGATTCTTCACTCAATTCCTCTTTGTATTGCTTTACAGCATTTCTGATGGTGCTGCAACTGCATGAGACAATGAGTTGCATCAAGAAACCCCATTGGAGTCTGATTGACCACTCATCAACTTCTAATGGAATGCAAGAATGATGGTTGTCTGTTCAAGTACAAATAGTGCTATTGTTTACTTCCCATTGTCAAGACCATTGAAACTTCATGGAAAAGGAGGCGGAGTTGTGGACATTGCTGCATTCTGTATTTAAGATGGGCAAATCTGTGCAGGAAACATCTCTTCCATTGCAACTGGAACACAGCACAGAAAATACCAGAAAGAAGCATATGGACTAAGGAGGAAGTAAGCAAAGAAGATTGCTGACAGGGTGTCTGTGATATTGACCCAACTTGAGTATTGAGTTGTGTTTGAATTCAGTAAGTGCCACTTGGTGGGGTGGCTGTACATGACATATCCTACAGTTTGTAAGAGAAGAGATGCCATTGGAATCACATTCGGATCACCTCAAATGGAGACATTGATGATTCTTGTGGTCATAAGTGCTTCTCTTTGGGGTTGTCTTGGTTGTGAGTTCTTCAACAGAAATGTAATCCTTTTCACTTGACCAGCTAAATGCATGAATTTATCACCAATATTACCCAAACACAAGCACTCACATGAGTTTTGAATGCAGTAAGTGCTTCTTGTTGGGGTAGTTTTGCTGATCCCTGAAGCCCCCAGAGTTCATCAGGACAGCAATTTTAGGTCATTTCTTAGTGGAAGAAGAAAACTGTTTTGGCATTTTTTTTGCAAGTCAGAAGCATTACCCTGACTTGAGCATTGACTTGACTGTTGACTTCAGTAAGTGCTACTTGTTGGGGCAGTTTTAATTGACAAAAGCAACAGAATGTATTGGATGCCATATTTTGTGAGAATCAATCTCAGATCACTTCAAACAGAGCCACTGGTGATTCTTGTGTTCATAAGTGCTCCTCTTTGGGGTTGTCTTGGTTGTGACCAATTCCTCAATGGAAATACAACAAGCTGTTGGGGTACCATTTGAAAAACTTCAATAGGAGATACACTGATTTTACTCACATACTGAGATGCAAGACAAGTCATTATGATGCACTCCAATTCTAGAATGCAAGACATGAAAAGTGCTTTGATGTTGGGATTTGATTCTTCACTCAATTCCTCTTTGTATTGCTTTACAGCATTTCTGATGGTGCTGCAACTGCATGAGACAATGAGTTGCATCAAGAAACCCCATTGGAGTCTGATTGACCACTCATCAACTTCTAATGGAATGCAAGAATGATGGTTGTCTGTTCAAGTACAAATAGTGCTATTGTTTACTTCCCATTGTCAAGACCATTGAAACTTCATGGAAAAGGAGGCGGAGTTGTGGACATTGCTGCATTCTGTATTTAAGATGGGCAAATCTGTGCAGGAAACATCTCTTCCATTGCAACTGGAACACAGCACAGAAAATACCAGAAAGAAGCATATGGACTAAGGAGGAAGTAAGCAAAGAAGATTGCTGACAGGGTGTCTGTGATATTGACCCAACTTGAGTATTGAGTTGTGTTTGAATTCAGTAAGTGCCACTTGGTGGGGTGGCTGTACATGACATATCCTACAGTTTGTAAGAGAAGAGATGCCATTGGAATCACATTCGGATCACCTCAAATGGAGACATTGATGATTCTTGTGGTCATAAGTGCTTCTCTTTGGGGTTGTCTTGGTTGTGAGTTCTTCAACAGAAATGTAATCCTTTTCACTTGACCAGCTAAATGCATGAATTTATCACCAATATTACCCAAACACAAGCACTCACATGAGTTTTGAATGCAGTAAGTGCTTCTTGTTGGGGTAGTTTTGCTGATCCCTGAAGCCCCCAGAGTTCATCAGGACAGCAATTTTAGGTCATTTCTTAGTGGAAGAAGAAAACTGTTTTGGCATTTTTTTTGCAAGTCAGAAGCATTACCCTGACTTGAGCATTGACTTGACTGTTGACTTCAGTAAGTGCTACTTGTTGGGGCAGTTTTAATTGACAAAAGCAACAGAATGTATTGGATGCCATATTTTGTGAGAATCAATCTCAGATCACTTCAAACAGAGCCACTGGTGATTCTTGTGTTCATAAGTGCTCCTCTTTGGGGTTGTCTTGGTTGTGACCAATTCCTCAATGGAAATACAACAAGCTGTTGGGGTACCATTTGAAAAACTTCAATAGGAGATACACTGATTTTACTCACATACTGAGATGCAAGACAAGTCATTATGATGCACTCCAATTCTAGAATGCAAGACATGAAAAGTGCTTTGATGTTGGGATTTGATTCTTCACTCAATTCCTCTTTGTATTGCTTTACAGCATTTCTGATGGTGCTGCAACTGCATGAGACAATGAGTTGCATCAAGAAACCCCATTGGAGTCTGATTGACCACTCATCAACTTCTAATGGAATGCAAGAATGATGGTTGTCTGTTCAAGTACAAATAGTGCTATTGTTTACTTCCCATTGTCAAGACCATTGAAACTTCATGGAAAAGGAGGCGGAGTTGTGGACATTGCTGCATTCTGTATTTAAGATGGGCAAATCTGTGCAGGAAACATCTCTTCCATTGCAACTGGAACACAGCACAGAAAATACCAGAAAGAAGCATATGGACTAAGGAGGAAGTAAGCAAAGAAGATTGCTGACAGGGTGTCTGTGATATTGACCCAACTTGAGTATTGAGTTGTGTTTGAATTCAGTAAGTGCCACTTGGTGGGGTGGCTGTACATGACATATCCTACAGTTTGTAAGAGAAGAGATGCCATTGGAATCACATTCGGATCACCTCAAATGGAGACATTGATGATTCTTGTGGTCATAAGTGCTTCTCTTTGGGGTTGTCTTGGTTGTGAGTTCTTCAACAGAAATGTAATCCTTTTCACTTGACCAGCTAAATGCATGAATTTATCACCAATATTACCCAAACACAAGCACTCACATGAGTTTTGAATGCAGTAAGTGCTTCTTGTTGGGGTAGTTTTGCTGATCCCTGAAGCCCCCAGAGTTCATCAGGACAGCAATTTTAGGTCATTTCTTAGTGGAAGAAGAAAACTGTTTTGGCATTTTTTTTGCAAGTCAGAAGCATTACCCTGACTTGAGCATTGACTTGACTGTTGACTTCAGTAAGTGCTACTTGTTGGGGCAGTTTTAATTGACAAAAGCAACAGAATGTATTGGATGCCATATTTTGTGAGAATCAATCTCAGATCACTTCAAACAGAGCCACTGGTGATTCTTGTGTTCATAAGTGCTCCTCTTTGGGGTTGTCTTGGTTGTGACCAATTCCTCAATGGAAATACAACAAGCTGTTGGGGTACCATTTGAAAAACTTCAATAGGAGATACACTGATTTTACTCACATACTGAGATGCAAGACAAGTCATTATGATGCACTCCAATTCTAGAATGCAAGACATGAAAAGTGCTTTGATGTTGGGATTTGATTCTTCACTCAATTCCTCTTTGTATTGCTTTACAGCATTTCTGATGGTGCTGCAACTGCATGAGACAATGAGTTGCATCAAGAAACCCCATTGGAGTCTGATTGACCACTCATCAACTTCTAATGGAATGCAAGAATGATGGTTGTCTGTTCAAGTACAAATAGTGCTATTGTTTACTTCCCATTGTCAAGACCATTGAAACTTCATGGAAAAGGAGGCGGAGTTGTGGACATTGCTGCATTCTGTATTTAAGATGGGCAAATCTGTGCAGGAAACATCTCTTCCATTGCAACTGGAACACAGCACAGAAAATACCAGAAAGAAGCATATGGACTAAGGAGGAAGTAAGCAAAGAAGATTGCTGACAGGGTGTCTGTGATATTGACCCAACTTGAGTATTGAGTTGTGTTTGAATTCAGTAAGTGCCACTTGGTGGGGTGGCTGTACATGACATATCCTACAGTTTGTAAGAGAAGAGATGCCATTGGAATCACATTCGGATCACCTCAAATGGAGACATTGATGATTCTTGTGGTCATAAGTGCTTCTCTTTGGGGTTGTCTTGGTTGTGAGTTCTTCAACAGAAATGTAATCCTTTTCACTTGACCAGCTAAATGCATGAATTTATCACCAATATTACCCAAACACAAGCACTCACATGAGTTTTGAATGCAGTAAGTGCTTCTTGTTGGGGTAGTTTTGCTGATCCCTGAAGCCCCCAGAGTTCATCAGGACAGCAATTTTAGGTCATTTCTTAGTGGAAGAAGAAAACTGTTTTGGCATTTTTTTTTGCAAGTCAGAAGCATTACCCTGACTTGAGCATTGACTTGACTGTTGACTTCAGTAAGTGCTACTTGTTGGGGCAGTTTTAATTGACAAAAGCAACAGAATGTATTGGATGCCATATTTTGTGAGAATCAATCTCAGATCACTTCAAACAGAGCCACTGGTGATTCTTGTGTTCATAAGTGCTCCTCTTTGGGGTTGTCTTGGTTGTGACCAATTCCTCAATGGAAATACAACAAGCTGTTGGGGTACCATTTGAAAAACTTCAATAGGAGATACACTGATTTTACTCACATACTGAGATGCAAGACAAGTCATTATGATGCACTCCAATTCTAGAATGCAAGACATGAAAAGTGCTTTGATGTTGGGATTTGATTCTTCACTCAATTCCTCTTTGTATTGCTTTACAGCATTTCTGATGGTGCTGCAACTGCATGAGACAATGAGTTGCATCAAGAAACCCCATTGGAGTCTGATTGACCACTCATCAACTTCTAATGGAATGCAAGAATGATGGTTGTCTGTTCAAGTACAAATAGTGCTATTGTTTACTTCCCATTGTCAAGACCATTGAAACTTCATGGAAAAGGAGGCGGAGTTGTGGACATTGCTGCATTCTGTATTTAAGATGGGCAAATCTGTGCAGGAAACATCTCTTCCATTGCAACTGGAACACAGCACAGAAAATACCAGAAAGAAGCATATGGACTAAGGAGGAAGTAAGCAAAGAAGATTGCTGACAGGGTGTCTGTGATATTGACCCAACTTGAGTATTGAGTTGTGTTTGAATTCAGTAAGTGCCACTTGGTGGGGTGGCTGTACATGACATATCCTACAGTTTGTAAGAGAAGAGATGCCATTGGAATCACATTCGGATCACCTCAAATGGAGACATTGATGATTCTTGTGGTCATAAGTGCTTCTCTTTGGGGTTGTCTTGGTTGTGAGTTCTTCAACAGAAATGTAATCCTTTTCACTTGACCAGCTAAATGCATGAATTTATCACCAATATTACCCAAACACAAGCACTCACATGAGTTTTGAATGCAGTAAGTGCTTCTTGTTGGGGTAGTTTTGCTGATCCCTGAAGCCCCCAGAGTTCATCAGGACAGCAATTTTAGGTCATTTCTTAGTGGAAGAAGAAAACTGTTTTGGCATTTTTTTTTGCAAGTCAGAAGCATTACCCTGACTTGAGCATTGACTTGACTGTTGACTTCAGTAAGTGCTACTTGTTGGGGCAGTTTTAATTGACAAAAGCAACAGAATGTATTGGATGCCATATTTTGTGAGAATCAATCTCAGATCACTTCAAACAGAGCCACTGGTGATTCTTGTGTTCATAAGTGCTCCTCTTTGGGGTTGTCTTGGTTGTGACCAATTCCTCAATGGAAATACAACAAGCTGTTGGGGTACCATTTGAAAAACTTCAATAGGAGATACACTGATTTTACTCACATACTGAGATGCAAGACAAGTCATTATGATGCACTCCAATTCTAGAATGCAAGACATGAAAAGTGCTTTGATGTTGGGATTTGATTCTTCACTCAATTCCTCTTTGTATTGCTTTACAGCATTTCTGATGGTGCTGCAACTGCATGAGACAATGAGTTGCATCAAGAAACCCCATTGGAGTCTGATTGACCACTCATCAACTTCTAATGGAATGCAAGAATGATGGTTGTCTGTTCAAGTACAAATAGTGCTATTGTTTACTTCCCATTGTCAAGACCATTGAAACTTCATGGAAAAGGAGGCGGAGTTGTGGACATTGCTGCATTCTGTATTTAAGATGGGCAAATCTGTGCAGGAAACATCTCTTCCATTGCAACTGGAACACAGCACAGAAAATACCAGAAAGAAGCATATGGACTAAGGAGGAAGTAAGCAAAGAAGATTGCTGACAGGGTGTCTGTGATATTGACCCAACTTGAGTATTGAGTTGTGTTTGAATTCAGTAAGTGCCACTTGGTGGGGTGGCTGTACATGACATATCCTACAGTTTGTAAGAGAAGAGATGCCATTGGAATCACATTCGGATCACCTCAAATGGAGACATTGATGATTCTTGTGGTCATAAGTGCTTCTCTTTGGGGTTGTCTTGGTTGTGAGTTCTTCAACAGAAATGTAATCCTTTTCACTTGACCAGCTAAATGCATGAATTTATCACCAATATTACCCAAACACAAGCACTCACATGAGTTTTGAATGCAGTAAGTGCTTCTTGTTGGGGTAGTTTTGCTGATCCCTGAAGCCCCCAGAGTTCATCAGGACAGCAATTTTAGGTCATTTCTTAGTGGAAGAAGAAAACTGTTTTGGCATTTTTTTTGCAAGTCAGAAGCATTACCCTGACTTGAGCATTGACTTGACTGTTGACTTCAGTAAGTGCTACTTGTTGGGGCA
Organism: Enoplosus armatus; assembly: GCF_043641665.1. NCBI lineage: Eukaryota > Metazoa > Chordata > Actinopteri > Centrarchiformes > Enoplosidae > Enoplosus > Enoplosus armatus. Next base: position 22,111,136 of record NC_092191.1, on the reverse strand, counting down.
GTTTTAATTGACAAAAGCAACAGAATGTATTGGATGCCATATTTTGTGAGAATCAATCTCAGATCACTTCAAACAGAGCCACTGGTGATTCTTGTGTTCATAAGTGCTCCTCTTTGGGGTTGTCTTGGTTGTGACCAATTCCTCAATGGAAATACAACAAGCTGTTGGGGTACCATTTGAAAAACTTCAATAGGAGATACACTGATTTTACTCACATACTGAGATGCAAGACAAGTCATTATGATGCACTCCAATTCTAGAATGCAAGACATGAAAAGTGCTTTGATGTTGGGATTTGATTCTTCACTCAATTCCTCTTTGTATTGCTTTACAGCATTTCTGATGGTGCTGCAACTGCATGAGACAATGAGTTGCATCAAGAAACCCCATTGGAGTCTGATTGACCACTCATCAACTTCTAATGGAATGCAAGAATGATGGTTGTCTGTTCAAGTACAAATAGTGCTATTGTTTACTTCCCATTGTCAAGACCATTGAAACTTCATGGAAAAGGAGGCGGAGTTGTGGACATTGCTGCATTCTGTATTTAAGATGGGCAAATCTGTGCAGGAAACATCTCTTCCATTGCAACTGGAACACAGCACAGAAAATACCAGAAAGAAGCATATGGACTAAGGAGGAAGTAAGCAAAGAAGATTGCTGACAGGGTGTCTGTGATATTGACCCAACTTGAGTATTGAGTTGTGTTTGAATTCAGTAAGTGCCACTTGGTGGGGTGGCTGTACATGACATATCCTACAGTTTGTAAGAGAAGAGATGCCATTGGAATCACATTCGGATCACCTCAAATGGAGACATTGATGATTCTTGTGGTCATAAGTGCTTCTCTTTGGGGTTGTCTTGGTTGTGAGTTCTTCAACAGAAATGTAATCCTTTTCACTTGACCAGCTAAATGCATGAATTTATCACCAATATTACCCAAACACAAGCACTCACATGAGTTTTGAATGCAGTAAGTGCTTCTTGTTGGGGTAGTTTTGCTGATCCCTGAAGCCCCCAGAGTTCATCAGGACAGCAATTTTAGGTCATTTCTTAGTGGAAGAAGAAAACTGTTTTGGCATTTTTTTTGCAAGTCAGAAGCATTACCCTGACTTGAGCATTGACTTGACTGTTGACTTCAGTAAGTGCTACTTGTTGGGGCAGTTTTAATTGACAAAAGCAACAGAATGTATTGGATGCCATATTTTGTGAGAATCAATCTCAGATCACTTCAAACAGAGCCACTGGTGATTCTTGTGTTCATAAGTGCTCCTCTTTGGGGTTGTCTTGGTTGTGACCAATTCCTCAATGGAAATACAACAAGCTGTTGGGGTACCATTTGAAAAACTTCAATAGGAGATACACTGATTTTACTCACATACTGAGATGCAAGACAAGTCATTATGATGCACTCCAATTCTAGAATGCAAGACATGAAAAGTGCTTTGATGTTGGGATTTGATTCTTCACTCAATTCCTCTTTGTATTGCTTTACAGCATTTCTGATGGTGCTGCAACTGCATGAGACAATGAGTTGCATCAAGAAACCCCATTGGAGTCTGATTGACCACTCATCAACTTCTAATGGAATGCAAGAATGATGGTTGTCTGTTCAAGTACAAATAGTGCTACTGTTTACTTCCCATTGTCAAGACCATTGAAACTTCATGGAAAAGGAGGCGGAGTTGTGGACATTGCTGCATTCTGTATTTAAGATGGGCAAATCTGTGCAGGAAACATCTCTTCCATTGCAACTGGAACACAGCACAGAAAATACCAGAAAGAAGCATATGGACTAAGGAGGAAGTAAGCAAAGAAGATTGCTGACAGGGTGTCTGTGATATTGACCCAACTTGAGTATTGAGTTGTGTTTGAATTCAGTAAGTGCCACTTGGTGGGGTGGCTGTACATGACATATCCTACAGTTTGTAAGAGAAGAGATGCCATTGGAATCACATTCGGATCACCTCAAATGGAGACATTGATGATTCTTGTGGTCATAAGTGCTTCTCTTTGGGGTTGTCTTGGTTGTGAGTTCTTCAACAGAAATGTAATCCTTTTCACTTGACCAGCTAAATGCATGAATTTATCACCAATATTACCCAAACACAAGCACTCACATGAGTTTTGAATGCAGTAAGTGCTTCTTGTTGGGGTAGTTTTGCTGATCCCTGAAGCCCCCAGAGTTCATCAGGACAGCAATTTTAGGTCATTTCTTAGTGGAAGAAGAAAACTGTTTTGGCATTTTTTTTTGCAAGTCAGAAGCATTACCCTGACTTGAGCATTGACTTGACTGTTGACTTCAGTAAGTGCTACTTGTTGGGGCAGTTTTAATTGACAAAAGCAACAGAATGTATTGGATGCCATATTTTGTGAGAATCAATCTCAGATCACTTCAAACAGAGCCACTGGTGATTCTTGTGTTCATAAGTGCTCCTCTTTGGGGTTGTCTTGGTTGTGACCAATTCCTCAATGGAAATACAACAAGCTGTTGGGGTACCATTTGAAAAACTTCAATAGGAGATACACTGATTTTACTCACATACTGAGATGCAAGACAAGTCATTATGATGCACTCCAATTCTAGAATGCAAGACATGAAAAGTGCTTTGATGTTGGGATTTGATTCTTCACTCAATTCCTCTTTGTATTGCTTTACAGCATTTCTGATGGTGCTGCAACTGCATGAGACAATGAGTTGCATCAAGAAACCCCATTGGAGTCTGATTGACCACTCATCAACTTCTAATGGAATGCAAGAATGATGGTTGTCTGTTCAAGTACAAATAGTGCTATTGTTTACTTCCCATTGTCAAGACCATTGAAACTTCATGGAAAAGGAGGCGGAGTTGTGGACATTGCTGCATTCTGTATTTAAGATGGGCAAATCTGTGCAGGAAACATCTCTTCCATTGCAACTGGAACACAGCACAGAAAATACCAGAAAGAAGCATATGGACTAAGGAGGAAGTAAGCAAAGAAGATTGCTGACAGGGTGTCTGTGATATTGACCCAACTTGAGTATTGAGTTGTGTTTGAATTCAGTAAGTGCCACTTGGTGGGGTGGCTGTACATGACATATCCTACAGTTTGTAAGAGAAGAGATGCCATTGGAATCACATTCGGATCACCTCAAATGGAGACATTGATGATTCTTGTGGTCATAAGTGCTTCTCTTTGGGGTTGTCTTGGTTGTGAGTTCTTCAACAGAAATGTAATCCTTTTCACTTGACCAGCTAAATGCATGAATTTATCACCAATATTACCCAAACACAAGCACTCACATGAGTTTTGAATGCAGTAAGTGCTTCTTGTTGGGGTAGTTTTGCTGATCCCTGAAGCCCCCAGAGTTCATCAGGACAGCAATTTTAGGTCATTTCTTAGTGGAAGAAGAAAACTGTTTTGGCATTTTTTTTGCAAGTCAGAAGCATTACCCTGACTTGAGCATTGACTTGACTGTTGACTTCAGTAAGTGCTACTTGTTGGGGCAGTTTTAATTGACAAAAGCAACAGAATGTATTGGATGCCATATTTTGTGAGAATCAATCTCAGATCACTTCAAACAGAGCCACTGGTGATTCTTGTGTTCATAAGTGCTCCTCTTTGGGGTTGTCTTGGTTGTGACCAATTCCTCAATGGAAATACAACAAGCTGTTGGGGTACCATTTGAAAAACTTCAATAGGAGATACACTGATTTTACTCACATACTGAGATGCAAGACAAGTCATTATGATGCACTCCAATTCTAGAATGCAAGACATGAAAAGTGCTTTGATGTTGGGATTTGATTCTTCACTCAATTCCTCTTTGTATTGCTTTACAGCATTTCTGATGGTGCTGCAACTGCATGAGACAATGAGTTGCATCAAGAAACCCCATTGGAGTCTGATTGACCACTCATCAACTTCTAATGGAATGCAAGAATGATGGTTGTCTGTTCAAGTACAAATAGTGCTACTGTTTACTTCCCATTGTCAAGACCATTGAAACTTCATGGAAAAGGAGGCGGAGTTGTGGACATTGCTGCATTCTGTATTTAAGATGGGCAAATCTGTGCAGGAAACATCTCTTCCATTGCAACTGGAACACAGCACAGAAAATACCAGAAAGAAGCATATGGACTAAGGAGGAAGTAAGCAAAGAAGATTGCTGACAGGGTGTCTGTGATATTGACCCAACTTGAGTATTGAGTTGTGTTTGAATTCAGTAAGTGCCACTTGGTGGGGTGGCTGTACATGACATATCCTACAGTTTGTAAGAGAAGAGATGCCATTGGAATCACATTCGGATCACCTCAAATGGAGACATTGATGATTCTTGTGGTCATAAGTGCTTCTCTTTGGGGTTGTCTTGGTTGTGAGTTCTTCAACAGAAATGTAATCCTTTTCACTTGACCAGCTAAATGCATGAATTTATCACCAATATTACCCAAACACAAGCACTCACATGAGTTTTGAATGCAGTAAGTGCTTCTTGTTGGGGTAGTTTTGCTGATCCCTGAAGCCCCCAGAGTTCATCAGGACAGCAATTTTAGGTCATTTCTTAGTGGAAGAAGAAAACTGTTTTGGCATTTTTTTTGCAAGTCAGAAGCATTACCCTGACTTGAGCATTGACTTGACTGTTGACTTCAGTAAGTGCTACTTGTTGGGGCAGTTTTAATTGACAAAAGCAACAGAATGTATTGGATGCCATATTTTGTGAGAATCAATCTCAGATCACTTCAAACAGAGCCACTGGTGATTCTTGTGTTCATAAGTGCTCCTCTTTGGGGTTGTCTTGGTTGTGACCAATTCCTCAATGGAAATACAACAAGCTGTTGGGGTACCATTTGAAAAACTTCAATAGGAGATACACTGATTTTACTCACATACTGAGATGCAAGACAAGTCATTATGATGCACTCCAATTCTAGAATGCAAGACATGAAAAGTGCTTTGATGTTGGGATTTGATTCTTCACTCAATTCCTCTTTGTATTGCTTTACAGCATTTCTGATGGTGCTGCAACTGCATGAGACAATGAGTTGCATCAAGAAACCCCATTGGAGTCTGATTGACCACTCATCAACTTCTAATGGAATGCAAGAATGATGGTTGTCTGTTCAAGTACAAATAGTGCTATTGTTTACTTCCCATTGTCAAGACCATTGAAACTTCATGGAAAAGGAGGCGGAGTTGTGGACATTGCTGCATTCTGTATTTAAGATGGGCAAATCTGTGCAGGAAACATCTCTTCCATTGCAACTGGAACACAGCACAGAAAATACCAGAAAGAAGCATATGGACTAAGGAGGAAGTAAGCAAAGAAGATTGCTGACAGGGTGTCTGTGATATTGACCCAACTTGAGTATTGAGTTGTGTTTGAATTCAGTAAGTGCCACTTGGTGGGGTGGCTGTACATGACATATCCTACAGTTTGTAAGAGAAGAGATGCCATTGGAATCACATTCGGATCACCTCAAATGGAGACATTGATGATTCTTGTGGTCATAAGTGCTTCTCTTTGGGGTTGTCTTGGTTGTGAGTTCTTCAACAGAAATGTAATCCTTTTCACTTGACCAGCTAAATGCATGAATTTATCACCAATATTACCCAAACACAAGCACTCACATGAGTTTTGAATGCAGTAAGTGCTTCTTGTTGGGGTAGTTTTGCTGATCCCTGAAGCCCCCAGAGTTCATCAGGACAGCAATTTTAGGTCATTTCTTAGTGGAAGAAGAAAACTGTTTTGGCATTTTTTTTGCAAGTCAGAAGCATTACCCTGACTTGAGCATTGACTTGACTGTTGACTTCAGTAAGTGCTACTTGTTGGGGCAGTTTTAATTGACAAAAGCAACAGAATGTATTGGATGCCATATTTTGTGAGAATCAATCTCAGATCACTTCAAACAGAGCCACTGGTGATTCTTGTGTTCATAAGTGCTCCTCTTTGGGGTTGTCTTGGTTGTGACCAATTCCTCAATGGAAATACAACAAGCTGTTGGGGTACCATTTGAAAAACTTCAATAGGAGATACACTGATTTTACTCACATACTGAGATGCAAGACAAGTCATTATGATGCACTCCAATTCTAGAATGCAAGACATGAAAAGTGCTTTGATGTTGGGATTTGATTCTTCACTCAATTCCTCTTTGTATTGCTTTACAGCATTTCTGATGGTGCTGCAACTGCATGAGACAATGAGTTGCATCAAGAAACCCCATTGGAGTCTGATTGACCACTCATCAACTTCTAATGGAATGCAAGAATGATGGTTGTCTGTTCAAGTACAAATAGTGCTATTGTTTACTTCCCATTGTCAAGACCATTGAAACTTCATGGAAAAGGAGGCGGAGTTGTGGACATTGCTGCATTCTGTATTTAAGATGGGCAAATCTGTGCAGGAAACATCTCTTCCATTGCAACTGGAACACAGCACAGAAAATACCAGAAAGAAGCATATGGACTAAGGAGGAAGTAAGCAAAGAAGATTGCTGACAGGGTGTCTGTGATATTGACCCAACTTGAGTATTGAGTTGTGTTTGAATTCAGTAAGTGCCACTTGGTGGGGTGGCTGTACATGACATATCCTACAGTTTGTAAGAGAAGAGATGCCATTGGAATCACATTCGGATCACCTCAAATGGAGACATTGATGATTCTTGTGGTCATAAGTGCTTCTCTTTGGGGTTGTCTTGGTTGTGAGTTCTTCAACAGAAATGTAATCCTTTTCACTTGACCAGCTAAATGCATGAATTTATCACCAATATTACCCAAACACAAGCACTCACATGAGTTTTGAATGCAGTAAGTGCTTCTTGTTGGGGTAGTTTTGCTGATCCCTGAAGCCCCCAGAGTTCATCAGGACAGCAATTTTAGGTCATTTCTTAGTGGAAGAAGAAAACTGTTTTGGCATTTTTTTTGCAAGTCAGAAGCATTACCCTGACTTGAGCATTGACTTGACTGTTGACTTCAGTAAGTGCTACTTGTTGGGGCAGTTTTAATTGACAAAAGCAACAGAATGTATTGGATGCCATATTTTGTGAGAATCAATCTCAGATCACTTCAAACAGAGCCACTGGTGATTCTTGTGTTCATAAGTGCTCCTCTTTGGGGTTGTCTTGGTTGTGACCAATTCCTCAATGGAAATACAACAAGCTGTTGGGGTACCATTTGAAAAACTTCAATAGGAGATACACTGATTTTACTCACATACTGAGATGCAAGACAAGTCATTATGATGCACTCCAATTCTAGAATGCAAGACATGAAAAGTGCTTTGATGTTGGGATTTGATTCTTCACTCAATTCCTCTTTGTATTGCTTTACAGCATTTCTGATGGTGCTGCAACTGCATGAGACAATGAGTTGCATCAAGAACCCCCATTGGAGTCTGATTGACCACTCATCAACTTCTAATGGAATGCAAGAATGATGGTTGTCTGTTCAAGTACAAATAGTGCTATTGTTTACTTCCCATTGTCAAGACCATTGAAACTTCATGGAAAAGGAGGCGGAGTTGTGGACATTGCTGCATTCTGTATTTAAGATGGGCAAATCTGTGCAGGAAACATCTCTTCCATTGCAACTGGAACACAGCACAGAAAATACCAGAAAGAAGCATATGGACTAAGGAGGAAGTAAGCAAAGAAGATTGCTGACAGGGTGTCTGTGATATTGACCCAACTTGAGTATTGAGTTGTGTTTGAATTCAGTAAGTGCCACTTGGTGGGGTGGCTGTACATGACATATCCTACAGTTTGTAAGAGAAGAGATGCCATTGGAATCACATTCGGATCACCTCAAATGGAGACATTGATGATTCTTGTGGTCATAAGTGCTTCTCTTTGGGGTTGTCTTGGTTGTGAGTTCTTCAACAGAAATGTAATCCTTTTCACTTGACCAGCTAAATGCATGAATTTATCACCAATATTACCCAAACACAAGCACTCACATGAGTTTTGAATGCAGTAAGTGCTTCTTGTTGGGGTAGTTTTGCTGATCCCTGAAGCCCCCAGAGTTCATCAGGACAGCAATTTTAGGTCATTTCTTAGTGGAAGAAGAAAACTGTTTTGGCATTTTTTTTGCAAGTCAGAAGCATTACCCTGACTTGAGCATTGACTTGACTGTTGACTTCAGTAAGTGCTACTTGTTGGGGCAGTTTTAATTGACAAAAGCAACAGAATGTATTGGATGCCATATTTTGTGAGAATCAATCTCAGATCACTTCAAACAGAGCCACTGGTGATTCTTGTGTTCATAAGTGCTCCTCTTTGGGGTTGTCTTGGTTGTGACCAATTCCTCAATGGAAATACAACAAGCTGTTGGGGTACCATTTGAAAAACTTCAATAGGAGATACACTGATTTTACTCACATACTGAGATGCAAGACAAGTCATTATGATGCACTCCAATTCTAGAATGCAAGACATGAAAAGTGCTTTGATGTTGGGATTTGATTCTTCACTCAATTCCTCTTTGTATTGCTTTACAGCATTTCTGATGGTGCTGCAACTGCATGAGACAATGAGTTGCATCAAGAAACCCCATTGGAGTCTGATTGACCACTCATCAACTTCTAATGGAATGCAAGAATGATGGTTGTCTGTTCAAGTACAAATAGTGCTATTGTTTACTTCCCATTGTCAAGACCATTGAAACTTCATGGAAAAGGAGGCGGAGTTGTGGACATTGCTGCATTCTGTATTTAAGATGGGCAAATCTGTGCAGGAAACATCTCTTCCATTGCAACTGGAACACAGCACAGAAAATACCAGAAAGAAGCATATGGACTAAGGAGGAAGTAAGCAAAGAAGATTGCTGACAGGGTGTCTGTGATATTGACCCAACTTGAGTATTGAGTTGTGTTTGAATTCAGTAAGTGCCACTTGGTGGGGTGGCTGTACATGACATATCCTACAGTTTGTAAGAGAAGAGATGCCATTGGAATCACATTCGGATCACCTCAAATGGAGACATTGATGATTCTTGTGGTCATAAGTGCTTCTCTTTGGGGTTGTCTTGGTTGTGAGTTCTTCAACAGAAATGTAATCCTTTTCACTTGACCAGCTAAATGCATGAATTTATCACCAATATTACCCAAACACAAGCACTCACATGAGTTTTGAATGCAGTAAGTGCTTCTTGTTGGGGTAGTTTTGCTGATCCCTGAAGCCCCCAGAGTTCATCAGGACAGCAATTTTAGGTCATTTCTTAGTGGAAGAAGAAAACTGTTTTGGCATTTTTTTTGCAAGTCAGAAGCATTACCCTGACTTGAGCATTGACTTGACTGTTGACTTCAGTAAGTGCTACTTGTTGGGGCAGTTTTAATTGACAAAAGCAACAGAATGTATTGGATGCCATATTTTGTGAGAATCAATCTCAGATCACTTCAAACAGAGCCACTGGTGATTCTTGTGTTCATAAGTGCTCCTCTTTGGGGTTGTCTTGGTTGTGACCAATTCCTCAATGGAAATACAACAAGCTGTTGGGGTACCATTTGAAAAACTTCAATAGGAGATACACTGATTTTACTCACATACTGAGATGCAAGACAAGTCATTATGATGCACTCCAATTCTAGAATGCAAGACATGAAAAGTGCTTTGATGTTGGGATTTGATTCTTCACTCAATTCCTCTTTGTATTGCTTTACAGCATTTCTGATGGTGCTGCAACTGCATGAGACAATGAGTTGCATCAAGAAACCCCATTGGAGTCTGATTGACCACTCATCAACTTCTAATGGAATGCAAGAATGATGGTTGTCTGTTCAAGTACAAATAGTGCTATTGTTTACTTCCCATTGTCAAGACCATTGAAACTTCATGGAAAAGGAGGCGGAGTTGTGGACATTGCTGCATTCTGTATTTAAGATGGGCAAATCTGTGCAGGAAACATCTCTTCCATTGCAACTGGAACACAGCACAGAAAATACCAGAAAGAAGCATATGGACTAAGGAGGAAGTAAGCAAAGAAGATTGCTGACAGGGTGTCTGTGATATTGACCCAACTTGAGTATTGAGTTGTGTTTGAATTCAGTAAGTGCCACTTGGTGGGGTGGCTGTACATGACATATCCTACAGTTTGTAAGAGAAGAGATGCCATTGGAATCACATTCGGATCACCTCAAATGGAGACATTGATGATTCTTGTGGTCATAAGTGCTTCTCTTTGGGGTTGTCTTGGTTGTGAGTTCTTCAACAGAAATGTAATCCTTTTCACTTGACCAGCTAAATGCATGAATTTATCACCAATATTACCCAAACACAAGCACTCACATGAGTTTTGAATGCAGTAAGTGCTTCTTGTTGGGGTAGTTTTGCTGATCCCTGAAGCCCCCAGAGTTCATCAGGACAGCAATTTTAGGTCATTTCTTAGTGGAAGAAGAAAACTGTTTTGGCATTTTTTTTGCAAGTCAGAAGCATTACCCTGACTTGAGCATTGACTTGACTGTTGACTTCAGTAAGTGCTACTTGTTGGGGCAGTTTTAATTGACAAAAGCAACAGAATGTATTGGATGCCATATTTTGTGAGAATCAATCTCAGATCACTTCAAACAGAGCCACTGGTGATTCTTGTGTTCATAAGTGCTCCTCTTTGGGGTTGTCTTGGTTGTGACCAATTCCTCAATGGAAATACAACAAGCTGTTGGGGTACCATTTGAAAAACTTCAATAGGAGATACACTGATTTTACTCACATACTGAGATGCAAGACAAGTCATTATGATGCACTCCAATTCTAGAATGCAAGACATGAAAAGTGCTTTGATGTTGGGATTTGATTCTTCACTCAATTCCTCTTTGTATTGCTTTACAGCATTTCTGATGGTGCTGCAACTGCATGAGACAATGAGTTGCATCAAGAAACCCCATTGGAGTCTGATTGACCACTCATCAACTTCTAATGGAATGCAAGAATGATGGTTGTCTGTTCAAGTACAAATAGTGCTATTGTTTACTTCCCATTGTCAAGACCATTGAAACTTCATGGAAAAGGAGGCGGAGTTGTGGACATTGCTGCATTCTGTATTTAAGATGGGCAAATCTGTGCAGGAAACATCTCTTCCATTGCAACTGGAACACAGCACAGAAAATACCAGAAAGAAGCATATGGACTAAGGAGGAAGTAAGCAAAGAAGATTGCTGACAGGGTGTCTGTGATATTGACCCAACTTGAGTATTGAGTTGTGTTTGAATTCAGTAAGTGCCACTTGGTGGGGTGGCTGTACATGACATATCCTACAGTTTGTAAGAGAAGAGATGCCATTGGAATCACATTCGGATCACCTCAAATGGAGACATTGATGATTCTTGTGGTCATAAGTGCTTCTCTTTGGGGTTGTCTTGGTTGTGAGTTCTTCAACAGAAATGTAATCCTTTTCACTTGACCAGCTAAATGCATGAATTTATCACCAATATTACCCAAACACAAGCACTCACATGAGTTTTGAATGCAGTAAGTGCTTCTTGTTGGGGTAGTTTTGCTGATCCCTGAAGCCCCCAGAGTTCATCAGGACAGCAATTTTAGGTCATTTCTTAGTGGAAGAAGAAAACTGTTTTGGCATTTTTTTTGCAAGTCAGAAGCATTACCCTGACTTGAGCATTGACTTGACTGTTGACTTCAGTAAGTGCTACTTGTTGGGGCAGTTTTAATTGACAAAAGCAACAGAATGTATTGGATGCCATATTTTGTGAGAATCAATCTCAGATCACTTCAAACAGAGCCACTGGTGATTCTTGTGTTCATAAGTGCTCCTCTTTGGGGTTGTCTTGGTTGTGACCAATTCCTCAATGGAAATACAACAAGCTGTTGGGGTACCATTTGAAAAACTTCAATAGGAGATACACTGATTTTACTCACATACTGAGATGCAAGACAAGTCATTATGATGCACTCCAATTCTAGAATGCAAGACATGAAAAGTGCTTTGATGTTGGGATTTGATTCTTCACTCAATTCCTCTTTGTATTGCTTTACAGCATTTCTGATGGTGCTGCAACTGCATGAGACAATGAGTTGCATCAAGAAACCCCATTGGAGTCTGATTGACCACTCATCAACTTCTAATGGAATGCAAGAATGATGGTTGTCTGTTCAAGTACAAATAGTGCTATTGTTTACTTCCCATTGTCAAGACCATTGAAACTTCATGGAAAAGGAGGCGGAGTTGTGGACATTGCTGCATTCTGTATTTAAGATGGGCAAATCTGTGCAGGAAACATCTCTTCCATTGCAACTGGAACACAGCACAGAAAATACCAGAAAGAAGCATATGGACTAAGGAGGAAGTAAGCAAAGAAGATTGCTGACAGGGTGTCTGTGATATTGACCCAACTTGAGTATTGAGTTGTGTTTGAATTCAGTAAGTGCCACTTGGTGGGGTGGCTGTACATGACATATCCTACAGTTTGTAAGAGAAGAGATGCCATTGGAATCACATTCGGATCACCTCAAATGGAGACATTGATGATTCTTGTGGTCATAAGTGCTTCTCTTTGGGGTTGTCTTGGTTGTGAGTTCTTCAACAGAAATGTAATCCTTTTCACTTGACCAGCTAAATGCATGAATTTATCACCAATATTACCCAAACACAAGCACTCACATGAGTTTTGAATGCAGTAAGTGCTTCTTGTTGGGGTAGTTTTGCTGATCCCTGAAGCCCCCAGAGTTCATCAGGACAGCAATTTTAGGTCATTTCTTAGTGGAAGAAGAAAACTGTTTTGGCATTTTTTTTGCAAGTCAGAAGCATTACCCTGACTTGAGCATTGACTTGACTGTTGACTTCAGTAAGTGCTACTTGTTGGGGCAGTTTTAATTGACAAAAGCAACAGAATGTATTGGATGCCATATTTTGTGAGAATCAATCTCAGATCACTTCAAACAGAGCCACTGGTGATTCTTGTGTTCATAAGTGCTCCTCTTTGGGGTTGTCTTGGTTGTGACCAATTCCTCAATGGAAATACAACAAGCTGTTGGGGTACCATTTGAAAAACTTCAATAGGAGATACACTGATTTTACTCACATACTGAGATGCAAGACAAGTCATTATGATGCACTCCAATTCTAGAATGCAAGACATGAAAAGTGCTTTGATGTTGGGATTTGATTCTTCACTCAATTCCTCTTTGTATTGCTTTACAGCATTTCTGATGGTGCTGCAACTGCATGAGACAATGAGTTGCATCAAGAAACCCCATTGGAGTCTGATTGACCACTCATCAACTTCTAATGGAATGCAAGAATGATGGTTGTCTGTTCAAGTACAAATAGTGCTATTGTTTACTTCCCATTGTCAAGACCATTGAAACTTCATGGAAAAGGAGGCGGAGTTGTGGACATTGCTGCATTCTGTATTTAAGATGGGCAAATCTGTGCAGGAAACATCTCTTCCATTGCAACTGGAACACAGCACAGAAAATACCAGAAAGAAGCATATGGACTAAGGAGGAAGTAAGCAAAGAAGATTGCTGACAGGGTGTCTGTGATATTGACCCAACTTGAGTATTGAGTTGTGTTTGAATTCAGTAAGTGCCACTTGGTGGGGTGGCTGTACATGACATATCCTACAGTTTGTAAGAGAAGAGATGCCATTGGAATCACATTCGGATCACCTCAAATGGAGACATTGATGATTCTTGTGGTCATAAGTGCTTCTCTTTGGGGTTGTCTTGGTTGTGAGTTCTTCAACAGAAATGTAATCCTTTTCACTTGACCAGCTAAATGCATGAATTTATCACCAATATTACCCAAACACAAGCACTCACATGAGTTTTGAATGCAGTAAGTGCTTCTTGTTGGGGTAGTTTTGCTGATCCCTGAAGCCCCCAGAGTTCATCAGGACAGCAATTTTAGGTCATTTCTTAGTGGAAGAAGAAAACTGTTTTGGCATTTTTTTTGCAAGTCAGAAGCATTACCCTGACTTGAGCATTGACTTGACTGTTGACTTCAGTAAGTGCTACTTGTTGGGGCAGTTTTAATTGACAAAAGCAACAGAATGTATTGGATGCCATATTTTGTGAGAATCAATCTCAGATCACTTCAAACAGAGCCACTGGTGATTCTTGTGTTCATAAGTGCTCCTCTTTGGGGTTGTCTTGGTTGTGACCAATTCCTCAATGGAAATACAACAAGCTGTTGGGGTACCATTTGAAAAACTTCAATAGGAGATACACTGATTTTACTCACATACTGAGATGCAAGACAAGTCATTATGATGCACTCCAATTCTAGAATGCAAGACATGAAAAGTGCTTTGATGTTGGGATTTGATTCTTCACTCAATTCCTCTTTGTATTGCTTTACAGCATTTCTGATGGTGCTGCAACTGCATGAGACAATGAGTTGCATCAAGAAACCCCATTGGAGTCTGATTGACCACTCATCAACTTCTAATGGAATGCAAGAATGATGGTTGTCTGTTCAAGTACAAATAGTGCTATTGTTTACTTCCCATTGTCAAGACCATTGAAACTTCATGGAAAAGGAGGCGGAGTTGTGGACATTGCTGCATTCTGTATTTAAGATGGGCAAATCTGTGCAGGAAACATCTCTTCCATTGCAACTGGAACACAGCACAGAAAATACCAGAAAGAAGCATATGGACTAAGGAGGAAGTAAGCAAAGAAGATTGCTGACAGGGTGTCTGTGATATTGACCCAACTTGAGTATTGAGTTGTGTTTGAATTCAGTAAGTGCCACTTGGTGGGGTGGCTGTACATGACATATCCTACAGTTTGTAAGAGAAGAGATGCCATTGGAATCACATTCGGATCACCTCAAATGGAGACATTGATGATTCTTGTGGTCATAAGTGCTTCTCTTTGGGGTTGTCTTGGTTGTGAGTTCTTCAACAGAAATGTAATCCTTTTCACTTGACCAGCTAAATGCATGAATTTATCACCAATATTACCCAAACACAAGCACTCACATGAGTTTTGAATGCAGTAAGTGCTTCTTGTTGGGGTAGTTTTGCTGATCCCTGAAGCCCCCAGAGTTCATCAGGACAGCAATTTTAGGTCATTTCTTAGTGGAAGAAGAAAACTGTTTTGGCATTTTTTTTGCAAGTCAGAAGCATTACCCTGACTTGAGCATTGACTTGACTGTTGACTTCAGTAAGTGCTACTTGTTGGGGCAGTTTTAATTGACAAAAGCAACAGAATGTATTGGATGCCATATTTTGTGAGAATCAATCTCAGATCACTTCAAACAGAGCCACTGGTGATTCTTGTGTTCATAAGTGCTCCTCTTTGGGGTTGTCTTGGTTGTGACCAATTCCTCAATGGAAATACAACAAGCTGTTGGGGTACCATTTGAAAAACTTCAATAGGAGATACACTGATTTTACTCACATACTGAGATGCAAGACAAGTCATTATGATGCACTCCAATTCTAGAATGCAAGACATGAAAAGTGCTTTGATGTTGGGATTTGATTCTTCACTCAATTCCTCTTTGTATTGCTTTACAGCATTTCTGATGGTGCTGCAACTGCATGAGACAATGAGTTGCATCAAGAAACCCCATTGGAGTCTGATTGACCACTCATCAACTTCTAATGGAATGCAAGAATGATGGTTGTCTGTTCAAGTACAAATAGTGCTATTGTTTACTTCCCATTGTCAAGACCATTGAAACTTCATGGAAAAGGAGGCGGAGTTGTGGACATTGCTGCATTCTGTATTTAAGATGGGCAAATCTGTGCAGGAAACATCTCTTCCATTGCAACTGGAACACAGCACAGAAAATACCAGAAAGAAGCATATGGACTAAGGAGGAAGTAAGCAAAGAAGATTGCTGACAGGGTGTCTGTGATATTGACCCAACTTGAGTATTGAGTTGTGTTTGAATTCAGTAAGTGCCACTTGGTGGGGTGGCTGTACATGACATATCCTACAGTTTGTAAGAGAAGAGATGCCATTGGAATCACATTCGGATCACCTCAAATGGAGACATTGATGATTCTTGTGGTCATAAGTGCTTCTCTTTGGGGTTGTCTTGGTTGTGAGTTCTTCAACAGAAATGTAATCCTTTTCACTTGACCAGCTAAATGCATGAATTTATCACCAATATTACCCAAACACAAGCACTCACATGAGTTTTGAATGCAGTAAGTGCTTCTTGTTGGGGTAGTTTTGCTGATCCCTGAAGCCCCCAGAGTTCATCAGGACAGCAATTTTAGGTCATTTCTTAGTGGAAGAAGAAAACTGTTTTGGCATTTTTTTTGCAAGTCAGAAGCATTACCCTGACTTGAGCATTGACTTGACTGTTGACTTCAGTAAGTGCTACTTGTTGGGGCAGTTTTAATTGACAAAAGCAACAGAATGTATTGGATGCCATATTTTGTGAGAATCAATCTCAGATCACTTCAAACAGAGCCACTGGTGATTCTTGTGTTCATAAGTGCTCCTCTTTGGGGTTGTCTTGGTTGTGACCAATTCCTCAATGGAAATACAACAAGCTGTTGGTGGTACCATTTGAAAAACTTCAATAGGAGATACACTGATTTTACTCACATACTGAGATGCAAGACAAGTCATTATGATGCACTCCAATTCTAGAATGCAAGACATGAAAAGTGCTTTGATGTTGGGATTTGATTCTTCACTCAATTCCTCTTTGTATTGCTTTACAGCATTTCTGATGGTGCTGCAACTGCATGAGACAATGAGTTGCATCAAGAAACCCCATTGGAGTCTGATTGACCACTCATCAACTTCTAATGGAATGCAAGAATGATGGTTGTCTGTTCAAGTACAAATAGTGCTATTGTTTACTTCCCATTGTCAAGACCATTGAAACTTCATGGAAAAGGAGGCGGAGTTGTGGACATTGCTGCATTCTGTATTTAAGATGGGCAAATCTGTGCAGGAAACATCTCTTCCATTGCAACTGGAACACAGCACAGAAAATACCAGAAAGAAGCATATGGACTAAGGAGGAAGTAAGCAAAGAAGATTGCTGACAGGGTGTCTGTGATATTGACCCAACTTGAGTATTGAGTTGTGTTTGAATTCAGTAAGTGCCACTTGGTGGGGTGGCTGTACATGACATATCCTACAGTTTGTAAGAGAAGAGATGCCATTGGAATCACATTCGGATCACCTCAAATGGAGACATTGATGATTCTTGTGGTCATAAGTGCTTCTCTTTGGGGTTGTCTTGGTTGTGAGTTCTTCAACAGAAATGTAATCCTTTTCACTTGACCAGCTAAATGCATGAATTTATCACCAATATTACCCAAACACAAGCACTCACATGAGTTTTGAATGCAGTAAGTGCTTCTTGTTGGGGTAGTTTTGCTGATCCCTGAAGCCCCCAGAGTTCATCAGGACAGCAATTTTAGGTCATTTCTTAGTGGAAGAAGAAAACTGTTTTGGCATTTTTTTTGCAAGTCAGAAGCATTACCCTGACTTGAGCATTGACTTGACTGTTGACTTCAGTAAGTGCTACTTGTTGGGGCAGTTTTAATTGACAAAAGCAACAGAATGTATTGGATGCCATATTTTGTGAGAATCAATCTCAGATCACTTCAAACAGAGCCACTGGTGATTCTTGTGTTCATAAGTGCTCCTCTTTGGGGTTGTCTTGGTTGTGACCAATTCCTCAATGGAAATACAACAAGCTGTTGGGGTACCATTTGAAAAACTTCAATAGGAGATACACTGATTTTACTCACATACTGAGATGCAAGACAAGTCATTATGATGCACTCCAATTCTAGAATGCAAGACATGAAAAGTGCTTTGATGTTGGGATTTGATTCTTCACTCAATTCCTCTTTGTATTGCTTTACAGCATTTCTGATGGTGCTGCAACTGCATGAGACAATGAGTTGCATCAAGAAACCCCATTGGAGTCTGATTGACCACTCATCAACTTCTAATGGAATGCAAGAATGATGGTTGTCTGTTCAAGTACAAATAGTGCTATTGTTTACTTCCCATTGTCAAGACCATTGAAACTTCATGGAAAAGGAGGCGGAGTTGTGGACATTGCTGCATTCTGTATTTAAGATGGGCAAATCTGTGCAGGAAACATCTCTTCCATTGCAACTGGAACACAGCACAGAAAATACCAGAAAGAAGCATATGGACTAAGGAGGAAGTAAGCAAAGAAGATTGCTGACAGGGTGTCTGTGATATTGACCCAACTTGAGTATTGAGTTGTGTTTGAATTCAGTAAGTGCCACTTGGTGGGGTGGCTGTACATGACATATCCTACAGTTTGTAAGAGAAGAGATGCCATTGGAATCACATTCGGATCACCTCAAATGGAGACATTGATGATTCTTGTGGTCATAAGTGCTTCTCTTTGGGGTTGTCTTGGTTGTGAGTTCTTCAACAGAAATGTAATCCTTTTCACTTGACCAGCTAAATGCATGAATTTATCACCAATATTACCCAAACACAAGCACTCACATGAGTTTTGAATGCAGTAAGTGCTTCTTGTTGGGGTAGTTTTGCTGATCCCTGAAGCCCCCAGAGTTCATCAGGACAGCAATTTTAGGTCATTTCTTAGTGGAAGAAGAAAACTGTTTTGGCATTTTTTTTGCAAGTCAGAAGCATTACCCTGACTTGAGCATTGACTTGACTGTTGACTTCAGTAAGTGCTACTTGTTGGGGCAGTTTTAATTGACAAAAGCAACAGAATGTATTGGATGCCATATTTTGTGAGAATCAATCTCAGATCACTTCAAACAGAGCCACTGGTGATTCTTGTGTTCATAAGTGCTCCTCTTTGGGGTTGTCTTGGTTGTGACCAATTCCTCAATGGAAATACAACAAGCTGTTGGGGTACCATTTGAAAAACTTCAATAGGAGATACACTGATTTTACTCACATACTGAGATGCAAGACAAGTCATTATGATGCACTCCAATTCTAGAATGCAAGACATGAAAAGTGCTTTGATGTTGGGATTTGATTCTTCACTCAATTCCTCTTTGTATTGCTTTACAGCATTTCTGATGGTGCTGCAACTGCATGAGACAATGAGTTGCATCAAGAAACCCCATTGGAGTCTGATTGACCACTCATCAACTTCTAATGGAATGCAAGAATGATGGTTGTCTGTTCAAGTACAAATAGTGCTATTGTTTACTTCCCATTGTCAAGACCATTGAAACTTCATGGAAAAGGAGGCGGAGTTGTGGACATTGCTGCATTCTGTATTTAAGATGGGCAAATCTGTGCAGGAAACATCTCTTCCATTGCAACTGGAACACAGCACAGAAAATACCAGAAAGAAGCATATGGACTAAGGAGGAAGTAAGCAAAGAAGATTGCTGACAGGGTGTCTGTGATATTGACCCAACTTGAGTATTGAGTTGTGTTTGAATTCAGTAAGTGCCACTTGGTGGGGTGGCTGTACATGACATATCCTACAGTTTGTAAGAGAAGAGATGCCATTGGAATCACATTCGGATCACCTCAAATGGAGACATTGATGATTCTTGTGGTCATAAGTGCTTCTCTTTGGGGTTGTCTTGGTTGTGAGTTCTTCAACAGAAATGTAATCCTTTTCACTTGACCAGCTAAATGCATGAATTTATCACCAATATTACCCAAACACAAGCACTCACATGAGTTTTGAATGCAGTAAGTGCTTCTTGTTGGGGTAGTTTTGCTGATCCCTGAAGCCCCCAGAGTTCATCAGGACAGCAATTTTAGGTCATTTCTTAGTGGAAGAAGAAAACTGTTTTGGCATTTTTTTTGCAAGTCAGAAGCATTACCCTGACTTGAGCATTGACTTGACTGTTGACTTCAGTAAGTGCTACTTGTTGGGGCAGTTTTAATTGACAAAAGCAACAGAATGTATTGGATGCCATATTTTGTGAGAATCAATCTCAGATCACTTCAAACAGAGCCACTGGTGATTCTTGTGTTCATAAGTGCTCCTCTTTGGGGTTGTCTTGGTTGTGACCAATTCCTCAATGGAAATACAACAAGCTGTTGGGGTACCATTTGAAAAACTTCAATAGGAGATACACTGATTTTACTCACATACTGAGATGCAAGACAAGTCATTATGATGCACTCCAATTCTAGAATGCAAGACATGAAAAGTGCTTTGATGTTGGGATTTGATTCTTCACTCAATTCCTCTTTGTATTGCTTTACAGCATTTCTGATGGTGCTGCAACTGCATGAGACAATGAGTTGCATCAAGAAACCCCATTGGAGTCTGATTGACCACTCATCAACTTCTAATGGAATGCAAGAATGATGGTTGTCTGTTCAAGTACAAATAGTGCTATTGTTTACTTCCCATTGTCAAGACCATTGAAACTTCATGGAAAAGGAGGCGGAGTTGTGGACATTGCTGCATTCTGTATTTAAGATGGGCAAATCTGTGCAGGAAACATCTCTTCCATTGCAACTGGAACACAGCACAGAAAATACCAGAAAGAAGCATATGGACTAAGGAGGAAGTAAGCAAAGAAGATTGCTGACAGGGTGTCTGTGATATTGACCCAACTTGAGTATTGAGTTGTGTTTGAATTCAGTAAGTGCCACTTGGTGGGGTGGCTGTACATGACATATCCTACAGTTTGTAAGAGAAGAGATGCCATTGGAATCACATTCGGATCACCTCAAATGGAGACATTGATGATTCTTGTGGTCATAAGTGCTTCTCTTTGGGGTTGTCTTGGTTGTGAGTTCTTCAACAGAAATGTAATCCTTTTCACTTGACCAGCTAAATGCATGAATTTATCACCAATATTACCCAAACACAAGCACTCACATGAGTTTTGAATGCAGTAAGTGCTTCTTGTTGGGGTAGTTTTGCTGATCCCTGAAGCCCCCAGAGTTCATCAGGACAGCAATTTTAGGTCATTTCTTAGTGGAAGAAGAAAACTGTTTTGGCATTTTTTTTGCAAGTCAGAAGCATTACCCTGACTTGAGCATTGACTTGACTGTTGACTTCAGTAAGTGCTACTTGTTGGGGCAGTTTTAATTGACAAAAGCAACAGAATGTATTGGATGCCATATTTTGTGAGAATCAATCTCAGATCACTTCAAACAGAGCCACTGGTGATTCTTGTGTTCATAAGTGCTCCTCTTTGGGGTTGTCTTGGTTGTGACCAATTCCTCAATGGAAATACAACAAGCTGTTGGGGTACCATTTGAAAAACTTCAATAGGAGATACACTGATTTTACTCACATACTGAGATGCAAGACAAGTCATTATGATGCACTCCAATTCTAGAATGCAAGACATGAAAAGTGCTTTGATGTTGGGATTTGATTCTTCACTCAATTCCTCTTTGTATTGCTTTACAGCATTTCTGATGGTGCTGCAACTGCATGAGACAATGAGTTGCATCAAGAAACCCCATTGGAGTCTGATTGACCACTCATCAACTTCTAATGGAATGCAAGAATGATGGTTGTCTGTTCAAGTACAAATAGTGCTATTGTTTACTTCCCATTGTCAAGACCATTGAAACTTCATGGAAAAGGAGGCGGAGTTGTGGACATTGCTGCATTCTGTATTTAAGATGGGCAAATCTGTGCAGGAAACATCTCTTCCATTGCAACTGGAACACAGCACAGAAAATACCAGAAAGAAGCATATGGACTAAGGAGGAAGTAAGCAAAGAAGATTGCTGACAGGGTGTCTGTGATATTGACCCAACTTGAGTATTGAGTTGTGTTTGAATTCAGTAAGTGCCACTTGGTGGGGTGGCTGTACATGACATATCCTACAGTTTGTAAGAGAAGAGATGCCATTGGAATCACATTCGGATCACCTCAAATGGAGACATTGATGATTCTTGTGGTCATAAGTGCTTCTCTTTGGGGTTGTCTTGGTTGTGAGTTCTTCAACAGAAATGTAATCCTTTTCACTTGACCAGCTAAATGCATGAATTTATCACCAATATTACCCAAACACAAGCACTCACATGAGTTTTGAATGCAGTAAGTGCTTCTTGTTGGGGTAGTTTTGCTGATCCCTGAAGCCCCCAGAGTTCATCAGGACAGCAATTTTAGGTCATTTCTTAGTGGAAGAAGAAAACTGTTTTGGCATTTTTTTTGCAAGTCAGAAGCATTACCCTGACTTGAGCATTGACTTGACTGTTGACTTCAGTAAGTGCTACTTGTTGGGGCAGTTTTAATTGACAAAAGCAACAGAATGTATTGGATGCCATATTTTGTGAGAATCAATCTCAGATCACTTCAAACAGAGCCACTGGTGATTCTTGTGTTCATAAGTGCTCCTCTTTGGGGTTGTCTTGGTTGTGACCAATTCCTCAATGGAAATACAACAAGCTGTTGGGGTACCATTTGAAAAACTTCAATAGGAGATACACTGATTTTACTCACATACTGAGATGCAAGACAAGTCATTATGATGCACTCCAATTCTAGAATGCAAGACATGAAAAGTGCTTTGATGTTGGGATTTGATTCTTCACTCAATTCCTCTTTGTATTGCTTTACAGCATTTCTGATGGTGCTGCAACTGCATGAGACAATGAGTTGCATCAAGAAACCCCATTGGAGTCTGATTGACCACTCATCAACTTCTAATGGAATGCAAGAATGATGGTTGTCTGTTCAAGTACAAATAGTGCTATTGTTTACTTCCCATTGTCAAGACCATTGAAACTTCATGGAAAAGGAGGCGGAGTTGTGGACATTGCTGCATTCTGTATTTAAGATGGGCAAATCTGTGCAGGAAACATCTCTTCCATTGCAACTGGAACACAGCACAGAAAATACCAGAAAGAAGCATATGGACTAAGGAGGAAGTAAGCAAAGAAGATTGCTGACAGGGTGTCTGTGATATTGACCCAACTTGAGTATTGAGTTGTGTTTGAATTCAGTAAGTGCCACTTGGTGGGGTGGCTGTACATGACATATCCTACAGTTTGTAAGAGAAGAGATGCCATTGGAATCACATTCGGATCACCTCAAATGGAGACATTGATGATTCTTGTGGTCATAAGTGCTTCTCTTTGGGGTTGTCTTGGTTGTGAGTTCTTCAACAGAAATGTAATCCTTTTCACTTGACCAGCTAAATGCATGAATTTATCACCAATATTACCCAAACACAAGCACTCACATGAGTTTTGAATGCAGTAAGTGCTTCTTGTTGG
This sequence comes from Enoplosus armatus, assembly GCF_043641665.1. NCBI lineage: Eukaryota > Metazoa > Chordata > Actinopteri > Centrarchiformes > Enoplosidae > Enoplosus > Enoplosus armatus. The sequence goes on along the minus strand of NC_092191.1, from coordinate 22,088,046 downwards.
GGTAGTTTTGCTGATCCCTGAAGCCCCCAGAGTTCATCAGGACAGCAATTTTAGGTCATTTCTTAGTGGAAGAAGAAAACTGTTTTGGCATTTTTTTTGCAAGTCAGAAGCATTACCCTGACTTGAGCATTGACTTGACTGTTGACTTCAGTAAGTGCTACTTGTTGGGGCAGTTTTAATTGACAAAAGCAACAGAATGTATTGGATGCCATATTTTGTGAGAATCAATCTCAGATCACTTCAAACAGAGCCACTGGTGATTCTTGTGTTCATAAGTGCTCCTCTTTGGGGTTGTCTTGGTTGTGACCAATTCCTCAATGGAAATACAACAAGCTGTTGGGGTACCATTTGAAAAACTTCAATAGGAGATACACTGATTTTACTCACATACTGAGATGCAAGACAAGTCATTATGATGCACTCCAATTCTAGAATGCAAGACATGAAAAGTGCTTTGATGTTGGGATTTGATTCTTCACTCAATTCCTCTTTGTATTGCTTTACAGCATTTCTGATGGTGCTGCAACTGCATGAGACAATGAGTTGCATCAAGAAACCCCATTGGAGTCTGATTGACCACTCATCAACTTCTAATGGAATGCAAGAATGATGGTTGTCTGTTCAAGTACAAATAGTGCTATTGTTTACTTCCCATTGTCAAGACCATTGAAACTTCATGGAAAAGGAGGCGGAGTTGTGGACATTGCTGCATTCTGTATTTAAGATGGGCAAATCTGTGCAGGAAACATCTCTTCCATTGCAACTGGAACACAGCACAGAAAATACCAGAAAGAAGCATATGGACTAAGGAGGAAGTAAGCAAAGAAGATTGCTGACAGGGTGTCTGTGATATTGACCCAACTTGAGTATTGAGTTGTGTTTGAATTCAGTAAGTGCCACTTGGTGGGGTGGCTGTACATGACATATCCTACAGTTTGTAAGAGAAGAGATGCCATTGGAATCACATTCGGATCACCTCAAATGGAGACATTGATGATTCTTGTGGTCATAAGTGCTTCTCTTTGGGGTTGTCTTGGTTGTGAGTTCTTCAACAGAAATGTAATCCTTTTCACTTGACCAGCTAAATGCATGAATTTATCACCAATATTACCCAAACACAAGCACTCACATGAGTTTTGAATGCAGTAAGTGCTTCTTGTTGGGGTAGTTTTGCTGATCCCTGAAGCCCCCAGAGTTCATCAGGACAGCAATTTTAGGTCATTTCTTAGTGGAAGAAGAAAACTGTTTTGGCATTTTTTTTGCAAGTCAGAAGCATTACCCTGACTTGAGCATTGACTTGACTGTTGACTTCAGTAAGTGCTACTTGTTGGGGCAGTTTTAATTGACAAAAGCAACAGAATGTATTGGATGCCATATTTTGTGAGAATCAATCTCAGATCACTTCAAACAGAGCCACTGGTGATTCTTGTGTTCATAAGTGCTCCTCTTTGGGGTTGTCTTGGTTGTGACCAATTCCTCAATGGAAATACAACAAGCTGTTGGGGTACCATTTGAAAAACTTCAATAGGAGATACACTGATTTTACTCACATACTGAGATGCAAGACAAGTCATTATGATGCACTCCAATTCTAGAATGCAAGACATGAAAAGTGCTTTGATGTTGGGATTTGATTCTTCACTCAATTCCTCTTTGTATTGCTTTACAGCATTTCTGATGGTGCTGCAACTGCATGAGACAATGAGTTGCATCAAGAAACCCCATTGGAGTCTGATTGACCACTCATCAACTTCTAATGGAATGCAAGAATGATGGTTGTCTGTTCAAGTACAAATAGTGCTATTGTTTACTTCCCATTGTCAAGACCATTGAAACTTCATGGAAAAGGAGGCGGAGTTGTGGACATTGCTGCATTCTGTATTTAAGATGGGCAAATCTGTGCAGGAAACATCTCTTCCATTGCAACTGGAACACAGCACAGAAAATACCAGAAAGAAGCATATGGACTAAGGAGGAAGTAAGCAAAGAAGATTGCTGACAGGGTGTCTGTGATATTGACCCAACTTGAGTATTGAGTTGTGTTTGAATTCAGTAAGTGCCACTTGGTGGGGTGGCTGTACATGACATATCCTACAGTTTGTAAGAGAAGAGATGCCATTGGAATCACATTCGGATCACCTCAAATGGAGACATTGATGATTCTTGTGGTCATAAGTGCTTCTCTTTGGGGTTGTCTTGGTTGTGAGTTCTTCAACAGAAATGTAATCCTTTTCACTTGACCAGCTAAATGCATGAATTTATCACCAATATTACCCAAACACAAGCACTCACATGAGTTTTGAATGCAGTAAGTGCTTCTTGTTGGGGTAGTTTTGCTGATCCCTGAAGCCCCCAGAGTTCATCAGGACAGCAATTTTAGGTCATTTCTTAGTGGAAGAAGAAAACTGTTTTGGCATTTTTTTTGCAAGTCAGAAGCATTACCCTGACTTGAGCATTGACTTGACTGTTGACTTCAGTAAGTGCTACTTGTTGGGGCAGTTTTAATTGACAAAAGCAACAGAATGTATTGGATGCCATATTTTGTGAGAATCAATCTCAGATCACTTCAAACAGAGCCACTGGTGATTCTTGTGTTCATAAGTGCTCCTCTTTGGGGTTGTCTTGGTTGTGACCAATTCCTCAATGGAAATACAACAAGCTGTTGGGGTACCATTTGAAAAACTTCAATAGGAGATACACTGATTTTACTCACATACTGAGATGCAAGACAAGTCATTATGATGCACTCCAATTCTAGAATGCAAGACATGAAAAGTGCTTTGATGTTGGGATTTGATTCTTCACTCAATTCCTCTTTGTATTGCTTTACAGCATTTCTGATGGTGCTGCAACTGCATGAGACAATGAGTTGCATCAAGAAACCCCATTGGAGTCTGATTGACCACTCATCAACTTCTAATGGAATGCAAGAATGATGGTTGTCTGTTCAAGTACAAATAGTGCTATTGTTTACTTCCCATTGTCAAGACCATTGAAACTTCATGGAAAAGGAGGCGGAGTTGTGGACATTGCTGCATTCTGGATTTAAGATGGGCAAATCTGTGCAGGAAACATCTCTTCCATTGCAACTGGAACACAGCACAGAAAATACCAGAAAGAAGCATATGGACTAAGGAGGAAGTAAGCAAAGAAGATTGCTGACAGGGTGTCTGTGATATTGACCCAACTTGAGTATTGAGTTGTGTTTGAATTCAGTAAGTGCCACTTGGTGGGGTGGCTGTACATGACATATCCTACAGTTTGTAAGAGAAGAGATGCCATTGGAATCACATTCGGATCACCTCAAATGGAGACATTGATGATTCTTGTGGTCATAAGTGCTTCTCTTTGGGGTTGTCTTGGTTGTGAGTTCTTCAACAGAAATGTAATCCTTTTCACTTGACCAGCTAAATGCATGAATTTATCACCAATATTACCCAAACACAAGCACTCACATGAGTTTTGAATGCAGTAAGTGCTTCTTGTTGGGGTAGTTTTGCTGATCCCTGAAGCCCCCAGAGTTCATCAGGACAGCAATTTTAGGTCATTTCTTAGTGGAAGAAGAAAACTGTTTTGGCATTTTTTTTGCAAGTCAGAAGCATTACCCTGACTTGAGCATTGACTTGACTGTTGACTTCAGTAAGTGCTACTTGTTGGGGCAGTTTTAATTGACAAAAGCAACAGAATGTATTGGATGCCATATTTTGTGAGAATCAATCTCAGATCACTTCAAACAGAGCCACTGGTGATTCTTGTGTTCATAAGTGCTCCTCTTTGGGGTTGTCTTGGTTGTGACCAATTCCTCAATGGAAATACAACAAGCTGTTGGGGTACCATTTGAAAAACTTCAATAGGAGATACACTGATTTTACTCACATACTGAGATGCAAGACAAGTCATTATGATGCACTCCAATTCTAGAATGCAAGACATGAAAAGTGCTTTGATGTTGGGATTTGATTCTTCACTCAATTCCTCTTTGTATTGCTTTACAGCATTTCTGATGGTGCTGCAACTGCATGAGACAATGAGTTGCATCAAGAAACCCCATTGGAGTCTGATTGACCACTCATCAACTTCTAATGGAATGCAAGAATGATGGTTGTCTGTTCAAGTACAAATAGTGCTATTGTTTACTTCCCATTGTCAAGACCATTGAAACTTCATGGAAAAGGAGGCGGAGTTGTGGACATTGCTGCATTCTGGATTTAAGATGGGCAAATCTGTGCAGGAAACATCTCTTCCATTGCAACTGGAACACAGCACAGAAAATACCAGAAAGAAGCATATGGACTAAGGAGGAAGTAAGCAAAGAAGATTGCTGACAGGGTGTCTGTGATATTGACCCAACTTGAGTATTGAGTTGTGTTTGAATTCAGTAAGTGCCACTTGGTGGGGTGGCTGTACATGACATATCCTACAGTTTGTAAGAGAAGAGATGCCATTGGAATCACATTCGGATCACCTCAAATGGAGACATTGATGATTCTTGTGGTCATAAGTGCTTCTCTTTGGGGTTGTCTTGGTTGTGAGTTCTTCAACAGAAATGTAATCCTTTTCACTTGACCAGCTAAATGCATGAATTTATCACCAATATTACCCAAACACAAGCACTCACATGAGTTTTGAATGCAGTAAGTGCTTCTTGTTGGGGTAGTTTTGCTGATCCCTGAAGCCCCCAGAGTTCATCAGGACAGCAATTTTAGGTCATTTCTTAGTGGAAGAAGAAAACTGTTTTGGCATTTTTTTTGCAAGTCAGAAGCATTACCCTGACTTGAGCATTGACTTGACTGTTGACTTCAGTAAGTGCTACTTGTTGGGGCAGTTTTAATTGACAAAAGCAACAGAATGTATTGGATGCCATATTTTGTGAGAATCAATCTCAGATCACTTCAAACAGAGCCACTGGTGATTCTTGTGTTCATAAGTGCTCCTCTTTGGGGTTGTCTTGGTTGTGACCAATTCCTCAATGGAAATACAACAAGCTGTTGGGGTACCATTTGAAAAACTTCAATAGGAGATACACTGATTTTACTCACATACTGAGATGCAAGACAAGTCATTATGATGCACTCCAATTCTAGAATGCAAGACATGAAAAGTGCTTTGATGTTGGGATTTGATTCTTCACTCAATTCCTCTTTGTATTGCTTTACAGCATTTCTGATGGTGCTGCAACTGCATGAGACAATGAGTTGCATCAAGAAACCCCATTGGAGTCTGATTGACCACTCATCAACTTCTAATGGAATGCAAGAATGATGGTTGTCTGTTCAAGTACAAATAGTGCTACTGTTTACTTCCCATTGTCAAGACCATTGAAACTTCATGGAAAAGGAGGCGGAGTTGTGGACATTGCTGCATTCTGTATTTAAGATGGGCAAATCTGTGCAGGAAACATCTCTTCCATTGCAACTGGAACACAGCACAGAAAATACCAGAAAGAAGCATATGGACTAAGGAGGAAGTAAGCAAAGAAGATTGCTGACAGGGTGTCTGTGATATTGACCCAACTTGAGTATTGAGTTGTGTTTGAATTCAGTAAGTGCCACTTGGTGGGGTGGCTGTACATGACATATCCTACAGTTTGTAAGAGAAGAGATGCCATTGGAATCACATTCGGATCACCTCAAATGGAGACATTGATGATTCTTGTGGTCATAAGTGCTTCTCTTTGGGGTTGTCTTGGTTGTGAGTTCTTCAACAGAAATGTAATCCTTTTCACTTGACCAGCTAAATGCATGAATTTATCACCAATATTACCCAAACACAAGCACTCACATGAGTTTTGAATGCAGTAAGTGCTTCTTGTTGGGGTAGTTTTGCTGATCCCTGAAGCCCCCAGAGTTCATCAGGACAGCAATTTTAGGTCATTTCTTAGTGGAAGAAGAAAACTGTTTTGGCATTTTTTGCAAGTCAGAAGCATTACCCTGACTTGAGCATTGACTTGACTGTTGACTTCAGTAAGTGCTACTTGTTGGGGCAGTTTTAATTGACAAAAGCAACAGAATGTATTGGATGCCATATTTTGTGAGAATCAATCTCAGATCACTTCAAACAGAGCCACTGGTGATTCTTGTGTTCATAAGTGCTCCTCTTTGGGGTTGTCTTGGTTGTGACCAATTCCTCAATGGAAATACAACAAGCTGTTGGGGTACCATTTGAAAAACTTCAATAGGAGATACACTGATTTTACTCACATACTGAGATGCAAGACAAGTCATTATGATGCACTCCAATTCTAGAATGCAAGACATGAAAAGTGCTTTGATGTTGGGATTTGATTCTTCACTCAATTCCTCTTTGTATTGCTTTACAGCATTTCTGATGGTGCTGCAACTGCATGAGACAATGAGTTGCATCAAGAAACCCCATTGGAGTCTGATTGACCACTCATCAACTTCTAATGGAATGCAAGAATGATGGTTGTCTGTTCAAGTACAAATAGTGCTACTGTTTACTTCCCATTGTCAAGACCATTGAAACTTCATGGAAAAGGAGGCGGAGTTGTGGACATTGCTGCATTCTGTATTTAAGATGGGCAAATCTGTGCAGGAAACATCTCTTCCATTGCAACTGGAACACAGCACAGAAAATACCAGAAAGAAGCATATGGACTAAGGAGGAAGTAAGCAAAGAAGATTGCTGACAGGGTGTCTGTGATATTGACCCAACTTGAGTATTGAGTTGTGTTTGAATTCAGTAAGTGCCACTTGGTGGGGTGGCTGTACATGACATATCCTACAGTTTGTAAGAGAAGAGATGCCATTGGAATCACATTCGGATCACCTCAAATGGAGACATTGATGATTCTTGTGGTCATAAGTGCTTCTCTTTGGGGTTGTCTTGGTTGTGAGTTCTTCAACAGAAATGTAATCCTTTTCACTTGACCAGCTAAATGCATGAATTTATCACCAATATTACCCAAACACAAGCACTCACATGAGTTTTGAATGCAGTAAGTGCTTCTTGTTGGGGTAGTTTTGCTGATCCCTGAAGCCCCCAGAGTTCATCAGGACAGCAATTTTAGGTCATTTCTTAGTGGAAGAAGAAAACTGTTTTGGCATTTTTTGCAAGTCAGAAGCATTACCCTGACTTGAGCATTGACTTGACTGTTGACTTCAGTAAGTGCTACTTGTTGGGGCAGTTTTAATTGACAAAAGCAACAGAATGTATTGGATGCCATATTTTGTGAGAATCAATCTCAGATCACCTCAAATAGAGCCACTGGTGATTCTTCTGTTCAAAAGTGCTCCTCTTTGGGGTTGTCTTGGTTGTGACCAATTCCTCAATGGAAATACAACAAGCTGTTGGGGTACCATTTGAAAACTTCAGTAGGAGATACACTGATTTTACTCACATACTGAGATGCAAGACAAGTCATTATGATGCACTCCAATTCTAGAATGCAAGACATGAAAAGTGCTTTGATGTTGGGATTTGATTCTTCACTCAATTCCTCTTTGTATTGCTTTACAGCATTTCTGATGGTGCTGCAACTGCATGAGACAATGAGTTGCATCAAGAAACCCCATTGGAGTCTGATTGACCACTCATCAACTTCTAATGGAATGCAAGAATGATGGTTGTCTGTTCAAGTACAAATAGTGCTATTGTTTACTTCCCATTGTCAAGACCATTGAAACTTCATGGAAAAGGAGGCGGAGTTGTGGACATTGCTGCATTCTGGATTTAAGATGGGCAAATCTGTGCAGGAAACATCTCTTCCATTGCAACTGGAACACAGCACAGAAAATACCAGAAAGAAGCATATGGACTAAGGAGGAAGTAAGCAAAGAAGATTGCTGACAGGGTGTCTGTGATATTGACCCAACTTGAGCATTGAGTTGTGTTTGAATTCAGTAAGTGCCACTTGGTGGGGTGGCTGTACATGACATATCCTACAGTTTGTAAGAGAAGAGATGCCATTGGAATCACATTCGGATCACCTCAAATGGAGACATTGATGATTCTTGTGGTCATAAGTGCTTCTCTTTGGGGTTGTCTTGGTTGTGAGTTCTTCAACAGAAATGTAATCCTTTTCACTTGACCAGCTAAATGCATGAATTTATCACCAATATTACCCAAACACAAGCACTCACATGAGTTTTGAATGCAGTAAGTGCTTCTTGTTGGGGTAGTTTTGCTGATCCCTGAAGCCCCCAGAGTTCATCAGGACAGCAATTTTAGGTCATTTCTTAGTGGAAGAAGAAAACTGTTTTGGCATTTTTTGCAAGTCAGAAGCATTACCCTGACTTGAGCATTGACTTGACTGTTGACTTCAGTAAGTGCTACTTGTTGGGGCAGTTTTAATTGACAAAAGCAACAGAATGTATTGGATGCCATATTTTGTGAGAATCAATCTCAGATCACTTCAAACAGAGCCACTGGTGATTCTTGTGTTCATAAGTGCTCCTCTTTGGGGTTGTCTTGGTTGTGACCAATTCCTCAATGGAAATACAACAAGCTGTTGGGGTACCATTTGAAAAACTTCAATAGGAGATACACTGATTTTACTCACATACTGAGATGCAAGACAAGTCATTATGATGCACTCCAATTCTAGAATGCAAGACATGAAAAGTGCTTTGATGTTGGGATTTGATTCTTCACTCAATTCCTCTTTGTATTGCTTTACAGCATTTCTGATGGTGCTGCAACTGCATGAGACAATGAGTTGCATCAAGAAACCCCATTGGAGTCTGATTGACCACTCATCAACTTCTAATGGAATGCAAGAATGATGGTTGTCTGTTCAAGTACAAATAGTGCTACTGTTTACTTCCCATTGTCAAGACCATTGAAACTTCATGGAAAAGGAGGCGGAGTTGTGGACATTGCTGCATTCTGTATTTAAGATGGGCAAATCTGTGCAGGAAACATCTCTTCCATTGCAACTGGAACACAGCACAGAAAATACCAGAAAGAAGCATATGGACTAAGGAGGAAGTAAGCAAAGAAGATTGCTGACAGGGTGTCTGTGATATTGACCCAACTTGAGTATTGAGTTGTGTTTGAATTCAGTAAGTGCCACTTGGTGGGGTGGCTGTACATGACATATCCTACAGTTTGTAAGAGAAGAGATGCCATTGGAATCACATTCGGATCACCTCAAATGGAGACATTGATGATTCTTGTGGTCATAAGTGCTTCTCTTTGGGGTTGTCTTGGTTGTGAGTTCTTCAACAGAAATGTAATCCTTTTCACTTGACCAGCTAAATGCATGAATTTATCACCAATATTACCCAAACACAAGCACTCACATGAGTTTTGAATGCAGTAAGTGCTTCTTGTTGGGGTAGTTTTGCTGATCCCTGAAGCCCCCAGAGTTCATCAGGACAGCAATTTTAGGTCATTTCTTAGTGGAAGAAGAAAACTGTTTTGGCATTTTTTGCAAGTCAGAAGCATTACCCTGACTTGAGCATTGACTTGACTGTTGACTTCAGTAAGTGCTACTTGTTGGGGCAGTTTTAATTGACAAAAGCAACAGAATGTATTGGATGCCATATTTTGTGAGAATCAATCTCAGATCACCTCAAATAGAGCCACTGGTGATTCTTCTGTTCAAAAGTGCTCCTCTTTGGGGTTGTCTTGGTTGTGACCAATTCCTCAATGGAAATACAACAAGCTGTTGGGGTACCATTTGAAAACTTCAGTAGGAGATACACTGATTTTACTCACATACTGAGATGCAAGACAAGTCATTATGATGCACTCCAATTCTAGAATGCAAGACATGAAAAGTGCTTTGATGTTGGGATTTGATTCTTCACTCAATTCCTCTTTGTATTGCTTTACAGCATTTCTGATGGTGCTGCAACTGCATGAGACAATGAGTTGCATCAAGAAACCCCATTGGAGTCTGATTGACCACTCATCAACTTCTAATGGAATGCAAGAATGATGGTTGTCTGTTCAAGTACAAATAGTGCTATTGTTTACTTCCCATTGTCAAGACCATTGAAACTTCATGGAAAAGGAGGCGGAGTTGTGGACATTGCTGCATTCTGGATTTAAGATGGGCAAATCTGTGCAGGAAACATCTCTTCCATTGCAACTGGAACACAGCACAGAAAATACCAGAAAGAAGCATATGGACTAAGGAGGAAGTAAGCAAAGAAGATTGCTGACAGGGTGTCTGTGATATTGACCCAACTTGAGCATTGAGTTGTGTTTGAATTCAGTAAGTGCCACTTGGTGGGGTGGCTGTACATGACATATCCTACAGTTTGTAAGAGAAGAGATGCCATTGGAATCACATTCGGATCACCTCAAATGGAGACATTGATGATTCTTGTGGTCATAAGTGCTTCTCTTTGGGGTTGTCTTGGTTGTGAGTTCTTCAACAGAAATGTAATCCTTTTCACTTGACCAGCTAAATGCATGAATTTATCACCAATATTACCCAAACACAAGCACTCACATGAGTTTTGAATGCAGTAAGTGCTTCTTGTTGGGGTAGTTTTGCTGATCCCTGAAGCCCCCAGAGTTCATCAGGACAGCAATTTTAGGTCATTTCTTAGTGGAAGAAGAAAACTGTTTTGGCATTTTTTGCAAGTCAGAAGCATTACCCTGACTTGAGCATTGACTTGACTGTTGACTTCAGTAAGTGCTACTTGTTGGGGCAGTTTTAATTGACAAAAGCAACAGAATGTATTGGATGCCATATTTTGTGAGAATCAATCTCAGATCACCTCAAATAGAGCCACTGGTGATTCTTCTGTTCAAAAGTGCTCCTCTTTGGGGTTGTCTTGGTTGTGACCAATTCCTCAATGGAAATACAACAAGCTGTTGGGGTACCATTTGAAAACTTCAATAGGAGATACACTGATTTTACTCACATACTGAGATGCAAGACAAGTCATTATGATGCACTCCAATTCTAGAATGCAAGACATGAAAAGTGCTTTGATGTTGGGATTTGATTCTTCACTCAATTCCTCTTTGTATTGCTTTACAGCATTTCTGATGGTGCTGCAACTGCATGAGACAATGAGTTGCATCAAGAAACCCCATTGGAGTCTGATTGACCACTCATCAACTTCTAATGGAATGCAAGAATGATGGTTGTCTGTTCAAGTACAAATAGTGCTATTGTTTACTTCCCATTGTCAAGACCATTGAAACTTCATGGAAAAGGAGGCGGAGTTGTGGACATTGCTGCATTCTGGATTTAAGATGGGCAAATCTGTGCAGGAAACATCTCTTCCATTGCAACTGGAACACAGCACAGAAAATACCAGAAAGAAGCATATGGACTAAGGAGGAAGTAAGCAAAGAAGATTGCTGACAGGGTGTCTGTGATATTGACCCAACTTGAGTATTGAGTTGTGTTTGAATTCAGTAAGTGCCACTTGGTGGGGTGGCTGTACATCACATATCCTACAGTTTGTAAGAGAAGAGATGCCATTGGAATCACATTCGGATCACCTCAAATGGAGACATTGATGATTCTTGTGGTCATAAGTGCTTCTCTTTGGGGTTGTCTTGGTTGTGAGTTCTTCAACAGAAATGTAATCCTTTTCACTTGACCAGCTAAATGCATGAATTTATCACCAATATTACCCAAACACAAGCACTCACATGAGTTTTGAATGCAGTAAGTGCTTCTTGTTGGGGTAGTTTTGCTGATCCCTGAAGCCCCCAGAGTTCATCAGGACAGCAATTTTAGGTCATTTCTTAGTGGAAGAAGAAAACTGTTTTGGCATTTTTTTGCAAGTCAGAAGCATTACCCTGACTTGAGCATTGACTTGACTGTTGACTTCAGTAAGTGCTACTTGTTGGGGCAGTTTTAATTGACAAAAGCAACAGAATGTATTGGATGCCATATTTTGGATCACCTCGAATGGAGACATTGATGATTCCTGTGGTCACCAGTGCTTCTCTTTGGGGTTGTCTTGGTTGTGAGTTCTTCAACAGAAATGTAATCCTTTTATCTTGACCAGCTAAATGCATGAATTTATCACGAATATTACCCAAACACAAGCACTCACATGAGTTTTCAATGCAGTAAGTGCTTCTTGTTGGGGTGGTTTTGTTGATCCCAGGACAGCAATTTCAGGTCATTTCTTACTGGAAGAAGAAAACTGACCTGAGCATTGACTTGACTGTTGACTTCAGTAAGTGCTACTTGTTGGGGCAGTTTTAATTGACAAAAGCAACAGAATGTATTGGATGCCATATTTTGTGAGAATCAATCTCAGATCACCTCAAATAGAGCCACTGGTGATTCTTCTGTTCAAAAGTGCTCCTCTTTGGGGTTGTCTTGGTTGTGACCAATTCCTCAATGGAAATACAACAAGCTGTTGGGGTACCATTTGAAAACTTCAATAGGAGATACACTGATTTTACTCACATACTGAGATGCAAGACAAGTCATTATGATGCACTCCAATTCTAGAATGCAAGACATGAAAAGTGCTTTGATGTTGGGATTTGATTCTTCACTCAATTCCTCTTTGTATTGCTTTACAGCATTTCTGATGGTGCTGCAACTGCATGAGACAATGAGTTGCATCAAGAAACCCCATTGGAGTCTGACTGACCACTCATCAACTTCTAATGGAATGCAAGAATGATGGTTGTCTGTTCAAGTACAAATAGTGCTATTGTTTACTTCCCATTGTCAAGACCATTGAAACTTCATGGAAAAGGAGGCGGAGTTGTGGACATTGCTGCATTCTGTATTTAAGATGGGCAAATCTGTGCAGGAAACATCTCTTCCATTGCAACTGGAACACAGCACAGAAAATACCAGAAAGAAGCATATGGACTAAGGAGGAAGTAAGCAAAGAAGATTGCTGACAGGGTGTCTGTGATATTGACCCAACTTGAGCATTGAGTTGTGTTTGAATTCAGTAAGTGCCACTTGGTGGGGTGGCTGTACATGACATATCCTACAGTTTGTAAGAGAAGAGATGCCATTGGAATCACATTCGGATCACCTCAAATGGAGACATTGATGATTCTTGTGGTCATAAGTGCTTCTCTTTGGGGTTGTCTTGGTTGTGAGTTCTTCAACAGAAATGTAATCCTTTTCACTTGACCAGCTAAATGCATGAATTTATCACCAATATTACCCAAACACAAGCACTCACATGAGTTTTGAATGCAGTAAGTGCTTCTTGTTGGGGTAGTTTTGCTGATCCCTGAAGCCCCCAGAGTTCATCAGGACAGCAATTTTAGGTCATTTCTTAGTGGAAGAAGAAAACTGTTTTGGCATTTTTTGCAAGTCAGAAGCATTACCCTGACTTGAGCATTGACTTGACTGTTGACTTCAGTAAGTGCTACTTGTTGGGGCAGTTTTAATTGACAAAAGCAACAGAATGTATTGGATGCCATATTTTGTGAGAATCAATCTCAGATCACTTCAAACAGAGCCACTGGTGATTCTTGTGTTCATAAGTGCTCCTCTTTGGGGTTGTCTTGGTTGTGACCAATTCCTCAATGGAAATACAACAAGCTGTTGGGGTACCATTTGAAAAACTTCAATAGGAGATACACTGATTTTACTCACATACTGAGATGCAAGACAAGTCATTATGATGCACTCCAATTCTAGAATGCAAGACATGAAAAGTGCTTTGATGTTGGGATTTGATTCTTCACTCAATTCCTCTTTGTATTGCTTTACAGCATTTCTGATGGTGCTGCAACTGCATGAGACAATGAGTTGCATCAAGAAACCCCATTGGAGTCTGATTGACCACTCATCAACTTCTAATGGAATGCAAGAATGATGGTTGTCTGTTCAAGTACAAATAGTGCTATTGTTTACTTCCCATTGTCAAGACCATTGAAACTTCATGGAAAAGGAGGCGGAGTTGTGGACATTGCTGCATTCTGTATTTAAGATGGGCAAATCTGTGCAGGAAACATCTCTTCCATTGCAACTGGAACACAGCACAGAAAATACCAGAAAGAAGCATATGGACTAAGGAGGAAGTAAGCAAAGAAGATTGCTGACAGGGTGTCTGTGATATTGACCCAACTTGAGTATTGAGTTGTGTTTGAATTCAGTAAGTGCCACTTGGTGGGGTGGCTGTACATGACATATCCTACAGTTTGTAAGAGAAGAGATGCCATTGGAATCACATTCGGATCACCTCAAATGGAGACATTGATGATTCTTGTGGTCATAAGTGCTTCTCTTTGGGGTTGTCTTGGTTGTGAGTTCTTCAACAGAAATGTAATCCTTTTCACTTGACCAGCTAAATGCATGAATTTATCACCAATATTACCCAAACACAAGCACTCACATGAGTTTTGAATGCAGTAAGTGCTTCTTGTTGGGGTAGTTTTGCTGATCCCTGAAGCCCCCAGAGTTCATCAGGACAGCAATTTTAGGTCATTTCTTAGTGGAAGAAGAAAACTGTTTTGGCATTTTTTTGCAAGTCAGAAGCATTACCCTGACTTGAGCATTGACTTGACTGTTGACTTCAGTAAGTGCTACTTGTTGGGGCAGTTTTAATTGACAAAAGCAACAGAATGTATTGGATGCCATATTTTGGATCACCTCGAATGGAGACATTGATGATTCCTGTGGTCACCAGTGCTTCTCTTTGGGGTTGTCTTGGTTGTGAGTTCTTCAACAGAAATGTAATCCTTTTATCTTGACCAGCTAAATGCATGAATTTATCACGAATATTACCCAAACACAAGCACTCACATGAGTTTTCAATGCAGTAAGTGCTTCTTGTTGGGGTGGTTTTGTTGATCCCAGGACAGCAATTTCAGGTCATTTCTTACTGGAAGAAGAAAACTGACCTGAGCATTGACTTGACTGTTGACTTCAGTAAGTGCTACTTGTTGGGGCAGTTTTAATTGACAAAAGCAACAGAATGTATTGGATGCCATATTTTGTGAGAATCAATCTCAGATCACTTCAAACAGAGCCACTGGTGATTCTTGTGTTCATAAGTGCTCCTCTTTGGGGTTGTCTTGGTTGTGACCAATTCCTCAATGGAAATACAACAAGCTGTTGGGGTACAATTTGAAAACTTCAATAGGAGATACACTGATTTTACTCACATACTGAGATGCAAGACAAGTCATTATGATGCACTCCAATTCTAGAATGCAAGACATGAAAAGTGCTTTGATGTTGGGATTTGATTCTTCACTCAATTCCTCTTTGTATTGCTTTACAGCATTTCTGATGGTGCTGCAACTGCATGAGACAATGAGTTGCATCAAGAAAACCCATTGGAGTCTGATTGACCACTCATCAACTTCTAATGGAATGCAAGAATGATGGTTGTCAGTTCAAGTACAAATAGTGCTATTGTTTACTTCCCATTGTCAAGACCATTGAAACTTCATGGAAAAGGAGGCGGAGTTGTGGACATTGCTGCATTCTGGATTTAAGATGGGCAAATCTGTGCAGGAAACATCTCTTCCATTGCAACTGGAACACAGCACAGAAAATACCAGAAAGAAGCATATGGACTAAGGAGGAAGTAAGCAAAGAAGATTGCTGACAGGGTGTCTGTGATATTGACCCAACTTGAGTATTGAGTTGTGTTTGAATTCAGTAAGTGCCACTTGGTGGGGTGGCTGTACATGACATATCCTACAGTTTGTAAGAGAAGAGATGCCATTGGAATCACATTCGGATCACCTCAAATGGAGACATTGATGATTCTTGTGGTCATAAGTGCTTCTCTTTGGGGTTGTCTTGGTTGTGAGTTCTTCAACAGAAATGTAATCCTTTTCACTTGACCAGCTAAATGCATGAATTTATCACCAATATTACCCAAACACAAGCACTCACATGAGTTTTGAATGCAGTAAGTGCTTCTTGTTGGGGTAGTTTTGCTGATCCCTGAAGCCCCCAGAGTTCATCAGGACAGCAATTTTAGGTCATTTCTTAGTGGAAGAAGAAAACTGTTTTGGCATTTTTTTGCAAGTCAGAAGCATTACCCTGACTTGAGCATTGACTTGACTGTTGACTTCAGTAAGTGCTACTTGTTGGGGCAGTTTTAATTGACAAAAGCAACAGAATGTATTGGATGCCATATTTTGGATCACCTCGAATGGAGACATTGATGATTCCTGTGGTCACCAGTGCTTCTCTTTGGGGTTGTCTTGGTTGTGAGTTCTTCAACAGAAATGTAATCCTTTTATCTTGACCAGCTAAATGCATGAATTTATCACGAATATTACCCAAACACAAGCACTCACATGAGTTTTCAATGCAGTAAGTGCTTCTTGTTGGGGTGGTTTTGTTGATCCCAGGACAGCAATTTCAGGTCATTTCTTACTGGAAGAAGAAAACTGACCTGAGCATTGACTTGACTGTTGACTTCAGTAAGTGCTACTTGTTGGGGCAGTTTTAATTGACAAAAGCAACAGAATGTATTGGATGCCATATTTTGTGAGAATCAATCTCAGATCACTTCAAACAGAGCCACTGGTGATTCTTGTGTTCATAAGTGCTCCTCTTTGGGGTTGTCTTGGTTGTGACCAATTCCTCAATGGAAATACAACAAGCTGTTGGGGTACAATTTGAAAACTTCAATAGGAGATACACTGATTTTACTCACATACTGAGATGCAAGACAAGTCATTATGATGCACTCCAATTCTAGAATGCAAGACATGAAAAGTGCTTTGATGTTGGGATTTGATTCTTCACTCAATTCCTCTTTGTATTGCTTTACAGCATTTCTGATGGTGCTGCAACTGCATGAGACAATGAGTTGCATCAAGAAAACCCATTGGAGTCTGATTGACCACTCATCAACTTCTAATGGAATGCAAGAATGATGGTTGTCAGTTCAAGTACAAATAGTGCTATTGTTTACTTCCCATTGTCAAGACCATTGAAACTTCATGGAAAAGGAGGCGGAGTTGTGGACATTGCTGCATTCTGGATTTAAGATGGGCAAATCTGTGCAGGAAACATCTCTTCCATTGCAACTGGAACACAGCACAGAAAATACCAGAAAGAAGCATATGGACTAAGGAGAAAGTAAGCAAAGAAGATTGCTGACAGGGTGTCTGTGATATTGACCCAACTTGAGCATTGAGTTGTGTTTGAATTCAGTAAGTGCCACTTGGTGGGGTGGCTGTACATGACATATCCTACAGTTTGTAAGTGAAGAGATGCCATTGGAATCACATTTGGATCACCTCAAATGGAGACATTGATGATTCTTGTGGTCATAAGTGCTTCTCTTTGGGGTTGTCTTGGTTGTGAGTTCTTCAACAGAAATGTAATCCTTTCACTTGACCAGCTAAATGCATGAATTTATCACCAATATTACCCAAACACAAGCACTCACACGAGTTTTGAATGCAGTAAGTGCTTCTTGTTGGGGTAGTTTTGCTGATCCCTGAAGTCCCCAGAGTTCACCAGGACAGCAATTTTAGGTCATTTCTTAGTGGAAGAAGAAAACTGTTTTGGCATTTTTTGCAAGTCAGAAGCATTACCCTGACTTGAGCATTGACTTGACTGTTGACTTCAGTAAGTGCTACTTGTTGGGGCAGTTTTAATTGACAAAAGCAACAGAATGTATTGGATGCCATATTTTGTGAGAATCAATCTCAGATCACTTCAAACAGAGCCACTGGTGATTCTTGTGTTCATAAGTGCTCCTCTTTGGGGTTGTCTTGGTTGTGACCAATTCCTCAATGGAAATACAACAAGCTGTTGGGGTACCATTTGAAAACTTCAATAGGAGATACACTGATTTTACTCACATACTGAGATGCAAGACAAGTCATTATGATGCACTCCAATTCTACAATGCAAGACATGAAAAGTGCTTTGATGTTGGGATTTGATTCTTCACTCAATTCCTCTTTGTATTGCTTTACAGCAACAACACGAAATTGTTTGAAGAAATCACGTCTACAATTGATAGACAAATTTTAGGCAGAGATACTCTTCAACTTAAGTATCTGACTTCAACACTAAGACATTGCTATACAGTTTGGGTGTCAGTGTGATTGGATTTAATGCATACAGTTGTATTTAACAAATGGCTGGGCAATATGGACAAAACTAATTACAATATCTTTACCCAAATATGTCTGTTTTTAATAACATAGGGATTTCGATAAAGAGGCACTTGTAATATCTATGTGATTACCAAATAAATACAGCTGCCCTACCAGAATATTTATAATGTGAAGCATGACAGCACAAAACGACAGCATGTCTCAAGACAATAAAAATATGATATACGCCCCAGCCTTGTAAACTCTGACAGTAATTGAAATCTGCAGCCATTTATATGAAAATACCATATTTACATCTACCCTGTGTTAAAAAGGGGATAAAATGAGAAACTGAACATCGGCACAACTATAGGTACGTAGCCATTGTAGGTTTTAACTAAATATTTGACATCACATTTTTAAACTCACAGCACAGCGTTGTATTTGTTTGTAAGAAATTCTTCAATAAACCTCCAAAAATCCGACGTGGATGTACCTCTGCCTTCTGGGAAATGTAGTTCTGGAGCCGCTCCCAATGTTATTCCAACATTTCGGTGACGTTTAAGCAACGTGACATCACGCGCTGGGAACCGGCGCTTCGGCAACAACTTCCGCTCTCTCCCTGTCGCAAGGCGAGCGGGAGGGAAACGTTATCGAAAGGTTCCGGAAGGTTTTCAGGAACGTTCCGTCGGATCGCAGTTTGGACGAACTTAAATGGAGCTCGACAATAGCGACGACCACGGGTGGCCGATGCAGCGACGAGTGGAGGGACTTGTGAGCAAACATATGGCAGACATTGCCGTGGAAAGCCTGCAGCAGAGGCTGTCCGCGGTGTCCGACGAGATGCACAGCCTGGCCGAACACGTCTCCAGGCGCTCGGGGGAAGAGTTCAAAGGCGAGCCGCGGCGAGGGGACGTGAGCTTCGGCGTTGAGCCGCCGCTCCCCTCCGCCTGTGGCTCCGGAGCCGCTGCCAAGTTCGTGTCTGCCCCCTCCACAGGTAGACGGTTAGCCGTCAACCGTGTATTTCACTCCACAGCAACACCTGGAAATAGTTTGAATTATAATGTCAGAAAGACGGATAAGAAAGTTAATGTTAGATTAGACGGTTAAACTTTAGGGTAACATAAGTTAATTTAACTTTTTACCGCAAAATGCACGATTAAGTGCTTTTTATGTTTAAAGCAATGGTGTGTGGTGTTGTGTAAATTCTAATGCACGTATTTCCACTGTATGCCAGTGTTCGTTCCCTGTTGTCAAAAATAGAATAATAATAATGCAATTTGACATATATTCAAAGACTTTGGGGGGGTATTATTGTAACACCCTGTAATCTCCCACTTTACATAAGGACCAATGCTGTATTTATTCCGAAAATAGAAATATAATTGCTGAAATTTAAACTCACTTTTTCACTCACCTCTACACTTCTGCCACACACACACACACACACACACACACACAAAAGCGTTGTTATTAACAACATAATAACACAAAGCACAGATGAGACTGTGCTGACTGCTCCATCGCCAATAAAAGCAGCCTTGTGGTAGGAACCTATTTTCCAGACTGCCCAGCTCTCCTCTCTTGGATCAGCCATCACCGTCTCTGTCTGGCAGTGTGATGCTGGTGGAGCTCAGGATGCGCTCCAAGACGATTGTTCTCAAACCCACGAACCGGTAAATGTCACCATCTTACTCGGTGGTGCTTCTTCTCTCTCTGGAGTCTGTGCATCAACAGTTTGTACTCCATCTGAGCCTGTTCTGAATTGACCACCCCCACTGTAGTGTGTGCACGGCTGGGGCTGCTCGAGCGTTTGAGAAGAGGTAGGATCTCGTTGCTTGAATCCGTCTGTTGCAGAGTGAAAATGAACCGGCATCTCCTCTTTTGGACGCGTCTGTGCCTGATTTTGCCGGACAGCTCTGTTTCGCAGTCATCCGCGAGCTGTGCAGCTGTTGTCCATCATCAGTCAGTGTGAGAATTCTACTCAAGGCCACCAGATGGAGACAGAACTCAAAACCAGTGGCTTCCCTCAGTGCCATTACAGTTCCTGATGTGTCCCGGTAAAATGCGTCACTGGTCTGAATCTGATTCGATGTCTCAGTGCACAAAGTATGCCCTCCCACTGCTCTGTTTCATGATAGCTTGCACACCCCGATGTGTTCCAGACATAGCAGCCCAGACACCATATCCTTGCCCGCTGATGTTCCATGGTCTCCATGAGATTCTTGGCAAGACCAGCGCCAGTTGCGTCTTTCGCATGCACTAAATCGATGAGGCACTCCTGTGTCTTGGCCGCTTTGTCAACAAATGCGTCTGGAGTTTCACCAAAGCACATGGAGAACAATTTGACCTCCTTTACTTCTATCATTTTCCCTCTGAATTCCGATACATGCCATCATCTCATTCCGACTCTGTGCAGACGGATAACTTGGGACACCTTTAGGGTGCATCTTGGCAGATTCAATGTGTGCACAAAGAACTTCATCATATCTTCCAACCAAATCAGTGATTTCCCTGACAACACCTTTGTTGTTTTTTTGAAGTCTCTGATTTGTCATGGCCTCGAAGGGGCAATCTCAAGTGGGCTAGTGTGGAGGTTATGTCCGCTAGCCGAAGGACAGCGCTGCGTCTGCTCTCCTGTTCTTTTGTCTTCGGCATTATCTGATCAGCTCTTTGGGCTGACAGTTGTTCCATCAGCCGGAGTATGTCAGTCATCAAATGCACCTGCCACTTTTGAAAGTTTTCCACATGCTGTCGGCTTGCATTGTGTGTGGCAAAACCTTTCCCAGTCTTCGAGGCTGAATCTCTGAAACCCTCAACAGACAACTTCCTGTCATAGTTTAGAGTGCATCCAAAGACAACAGGCTGCATCTGTCGTCTCATTGTACTCTATTGGCCCATGACACAATTAGAAGAATAGGTTTGACTCATAGTATAAAATGATCATAACCACATATTATAAAAAATAATAGTAATAAAATAAAAAAATGTAACATATCTAGATATAAAAAATCTCTTGCATGGGCATGATGCGTCTGCCCTGTATAATGTGTCCTGAACAGTATCCTATTTTCATATTATTATTTCCAAAGGCAACCTTTTTATTTTACTCTAAAATTCAAAACCAGCATCATTATCTACTCCCTATTTTATTTGGCTTTTTAAAGTATTATTTATTTATTGAGTAGTATTGGGTGATATGTAAAAAGTATTATTTTGAACATAGTAACTAAAGCATTGAAAAACACATGGTAAAACACTACAAGCCATGTTCACCTCCTTGAATTTATATGAAAAAAAAAATGCAATGCTATACTAATAAAATTTGAAATGACGTCATTAATTAAGACCAAAGAACTGCGAACCCAAATATCTCGGTGGGAATTTCGCCATGAATATATACAATAAAATTGATTATGATTATGATCAAATATTATAGCTCTGTATTAACTTGATGACATTTTAGTTTAGGTTGTCCTTGGTGCTAGCCGGGTGAAGTCCCCTAACTTGAACGCTAATCTTCACCCTTACCCCATCCGATCACACTCTCCTCTCTACTGCTTCCTTTCTAGAGACCGCTGCTCAGCGGAAGATCATCTCCCTGCTGGTGGAGATCAAAGAGGAGCAGCAAAGGCAGTGGGCAGTGCTGAGGGACCTTCAGGCCCAACTGCAGTGTCAGACGGGCTACAAGGACGAGGACGTCGAGGCTCTGGACATGGATCTCCCCCTGAGGACCCTCGAGCAGCTGGATGAGATGGAGAGCCAGCTGGAGGACGCCGGGATACAGAAGAGAATGGTAGTTAAAGTGGTGCTGTTGGTGTGTGATGTGATGCTCAAGGCCACGTGTACCTTGAGCTGCTCGCGGTGCGAATGCTCAGTGCCTGCCGCGAAGCTGATGTTGATGCCTTGTCCAAATTCAAGGTGTCTTACCTGTCGCGGATGGGCGGGGCTACGGTTGACGATGCAGTGCGACGCCTTATGCAAGCTGTGCTTTCGTTCGCTCTCGGCTCGGAGCTCAACTGGGTGGGCCGCGGACAGAAGAGAAGCTTCAGGAACACTCGTCTCCAAGGGGTCCTCTTCTGTAAGTACTCATGCTGCTTGAAACAAGGCCTCTGTGATAAAACACTTCATCAATAGCAATAGGGAAACTGTTTGATGGAATGTTCGATAGTTTCACTTAAAGGCATCAGATGCAAACCACCATGAAAGCACATAACGAATACCCCACAAACAGCCAATTGTGTCCCTTGAAAACGGAGCCACTGCGAGTGACACGCAAACAGCCAATCGTTCAACAGGCGGAGGGAGAAAATGAGCGCAGACGGTGAGGAAAATTGTCAGCTCCCGAGTATACTTTCTCTGGGTATGAGACTAGCTTGCAATTACAGCAAATTCAAGTTAAATGATTACATTGGTTAAAGTGGTTCAGTTCACCCTATTTTGTCCACGTCTTTATTAAAAACAGGCAATTGAAAATGATCAATAATTATCAACTGAAATGACACATTTTATTGTGATAAAATGCTCAGCTGTATTGCCCAGCCCTACTTGAAACTACTGAATATAATAGAAGATAAACTCAGTTGATCCCACACAGGGGGAGTGAGTTGTCCCAGCAGCAAAAGAAGCACAGGAACTGATGCATAATATACTGTAGATCTGTAAGCTTAAAAGGTTGTCTGGTAATGTTCTTTATTCGTCTTAATGTAAACGAATAACATGAAAAGACTAAAATTAACGATGAGTTGATCCTGCTAAAAAGTGTCATGAACCGGCTCAGAGTTCAGACAAAACAAGGGAGACCACACAGATGATGACGGTTTAAACAAAACAAATTTATTTAACCGATGCTAACCCATACACAAAAGAACAAAGAAACTGGTAAATCAGTATTATCAGTGGTGAAGGGAATGCATGAGTGTGGGCAAAAGTAATGTAAATAAAATGGATAACATAAAGTAAATCTAATAGAACCCAAAACACAACCAAACAAAACCCTTCTGGCTGGGGGAGAGAGAGAGAGAGAGAGAGAGAGAGAGAACTGCCAAATCCAGCCCTCTTATATGGCAAGCAGGAAGAGCAATCAGGAAGAGTTGATTCAGATGTGGCTCATCCTCCTGGCACACCTCTGCCACTCTGTATCGTACACAATAGGAAACACAAGAGAACACACCAGAAGCCACAAGCAAGAGTGGGAGAGGGGTCATCACACAAGTATTAAGAAAGCCAGATATATCTCATATATCTCATCTTATCTCAGCCATAGAGCCCCATTTTGGTCCAAAAACTATGAAAAACACACGCCAGGTGACATGTTCCTTCACTACCATGAACACACACTGTAGTTTATTTGGCTCAATACCGCTTACACTGTCCTGCAACCCCAAATACATTAATTCGCAGCTGAAAATAGTCCCCAACAAATGCACCATTTCCTCCCTTTTGAGGTCACGACAGTGACCAGCTGTTTTGAGGAAATTGCTGAGCCTTTCTTAAGATGTGATTGTGAGCTGCTTTTAAAGATTCACCTCTTCAGGAGGAAGCAATGGGCCTCGGAGCTGAGAGCCGCAGACAGGGTAGGGAACCAACACGTCGTTGGCTTTGGTCTGTTCATGAGATTTGTTGACAGTAACAAAAATAGAATATCGCCTGCCATATTCTTTTAAAAACTAGAATACCACAGCATACATTACGGGTGCTAATTTTGAATTTTTTTTTCTAAAATGTGCTATATAGACTGGACATATGTCTGTGGGCCCATTAAAAACAAAAACTAATAGGCCTGTTACAAATGTTTTTTAGGGTTCATTTTTACATGTGCAGTGGCAGCACAAACAACAACATAACATGTAGGCTGACTGTATGGAACATTTAGTAGACACAACAGCCTAGGTCTCCCGTGCATAAACATATTTTATAACTTAATAATATAAATAGCCCCGGAAACAGGAGCCAGGCTTTTGTAAGAGGCTAATTACTGATCAAGATAAGTCTTTAACTGATAGCATTAATCGGTCAAAATTCTTATTGTCGGTGAAACGGTTAATTATTAACGTCCCCAGCATACAAACATTAGGAGCCTGTACTATATAGAGGAACTCTAATGTCCCATGCTGTGATTAAGTAATTTAATTCGTATGTCATTCTTTCTGTATATATTTTGTGAGTCTATTGTATATTTTATACATTTGCCTAGCCATTGAAAAGCGCTCCTGTTTAGTTTTCACTTTCACAATAAGGAAAAAACAGCAACAACAATGTGTGCGGTGCTACGCATCCAGGTGTTTTTTTTTCCACTTGGGATGTCCTGATCAAGTTATTTTGGTTCCTGATCCCAATCTGGGTTATTACGGTTCAATAGCTATGGTAAATGAATGACGCTGAGCTGCACGAATGATGAATTCCCAGCTTCTCCTCTTAGGTGCCCTGAAACGAACACCGGTGGGCAAGGAGGCCACACATCACCAGTACGCTGACGTGGTGAAGAAATGGCTGCGGTTTGCCCCGTTCCGGCAGGGGGGGACTGGCCGCCGCTGCTGCAAACCTCCGCCGGAGTTCCCAGATTCGGAGGAAACTGACAGTTTTAAACAAAGCTGCACACATTGACATTTATCTCGCTTATTAGCTATCCCCAAGATACCTAAACATTAGGGTTTCCATTCTGGAACATACTGTGCAACACTTTTTTGCTGTTATGATAGCAATATCATTATAATTATTATTTTCTTAAAGGCACATGCACACGGTACACGTCTGGTATTTTACTGCCTCTAATGGGTGCTAATAGTTCAAATGTCCTTCTTAAAGAGCTGAATGAAGAGGCATTTTCTCCATTTCAGTGAGCTGTGGTAGAGAAGGGAAACCTGGCAATGGTGTGCCTTTCAGAACCTTACTTTTAAACATTTTAACATGTTATAAGGGTGCAATCTTTCTTATGAAAAAATATCAGTGCACATCAACCTCAACTGTTCATAAATGTACAGTATATGTAGAGTCTTGAATTGAATCTGCGTTGATGCATTGTTTCACCTCTTGTGTACCTCCAACAATATTGTTCCCATTTAATTGACTAATGCAAGTTTGTAACTTTACTGAGGTTTGCACGATTTGTACAGTGGATGTTCACGGTTTACGCTGTAGGGGGCGACAAAATCAAAGCATTTGTCTCAACCACACTGGATCATATTTCTCAAAGTGGCATCCACGTCATCCCCCGCCTCCAAATGGAACAGCAATATCTAACAGTATTTAATCATTTATTAGTAAATTGAGTACTATATCGCCCGGAGAAAAAAAAGTGTCTCCATTGCTTTTTCCACTTGTTCTTGTGTAGTTGGAACTGCGAGATCAAAAAACATAACCCAACGAATCCAAATGAGACACAGGAGGAAAGTGCTTCAAGTGACGATTTGGGAATAATTTTATGCTTCAGATATTTCAGGAAAGGTACGTAGCAACACATATGGATTATAAGGATTTCTTTAAGCACACACATGTTGGTTACAGCTTTATAACATGGCCTTTCTTTATTTATTTATACCTGAAATACACAAAGACTGTTAAAAACACGCAGGATTTGACCTCATCTTTGATTAAGTAATGATTTTGCCAGATGTAGCCCAGCAGCATATAGACAGTGCGGTGATAACTGCAGCACATCAGGTTAAACAATGTAAATACAAAGTAGTCCGGAGTTTCAGTTATTTAATTTGGACTATAATGTGGTTTTGCAAGTTTTTAATGTAAGGCAATGTAAAAAATTGGTGTTCATGATGTGCTTCAGATAGAATGTTCTTACTTCTTAATGTGTGTTTCTGTTTTGTTTTTAACTCCAGTGAAATTATACACAACTCTTCATTTCAGAAGGAAAGGAAACTCAACCGGTTCTGTGTAAAACGTCTTTTCAAGTATAAACCAAGCTGAACTAAATGAAATGAGTCTCTGTGGGATTTTATCCCGAGTCAGGATGCTACTTCAACTATGCTGAACCATCTGTCCGTCTTCAGCCTAACTCACAACAAGTACCCATTCATATTTATTATTATTTTTGCATGACAATTGGTCACTTGGGATAATGCATCAAAAAAGAAAGTTTGACATCAGCTTGACGTTCCTCACCTTTGTGCTTCATTTTTTTGTTACCCAGATAGGATGGCGCAAGAAGACGTTTAGCTGCTTCAGTTTCAGGCTGCTGGGATTACTATTACGATTACTATTACTACTAATACAGGTCAAAATGTCTGCTGTGAAAAAGGCCTGTTCTAATGCCATTTATTCTTAATACTTAATACTCAATAAATGCCTCTGTAAAGATACAAGTGCCATGAATACAGCACGTTTTTCTGTTTGTCATGAAATGTGTGCAGGTGCACAAACCTCGGATGCTTTGGAGCTGAAAGTGGCACATGGCCACAGTTAATATGATAATAATAATATAATATAAAAATAATATAAATCAAACTAAATGTAATCCCATGCCGTTTCAACTCAGCGACTCTAAACCCGAAAGCGGCAGGGCTCTGATAAATATAAGTTGGTTTGACAGTGATATTTCTTCTACAGAGGTGCAATATCAAAAGTATGATATATTCTTTTCTTTTCCTCTTTCCACTTTTGATGATAGCGCTGGCTTCAAAACCTCAATGAAGGGGACGTACATTTAATCACCTGAGGAAAAATAACAAAACTCTTACAATGTTATACAATTGAAAATCACTACAATAGACTTTTTTCTTTCGTGAACTAATTTGATTTGTAGAAGCAGTAAAATCTTAATGTACTTATGTTATCATATACAAACATTCTCCATCCATTTCAGCGCGCTGCATTTTTCACATTTGAACTGTTGTCTTTTGTCATTATTGTGCTATCAAAATGTACTTAGTCTTCCTCTAAGAGCATCGTGAGTCATTTTCGAGAGGGGCATCACAGAAGGTTGATATTGCCCTGGACTGGGGGGAAACCCTCAATCTTCGGAGAGGGACCCACAACATTTTCCCAGTCCGGACACGTGATGTGAAAGTTAATGCAGAGTTTGTTTTTGCTCCTTTGCAGTGCTTTGGGGGTGGGATGGGTTGGGGGGGGCGGCAGCAAGCTGGCCAGTCAGGAGAAGAAAACATCCGGAAGTAGTGCGGCTTTGCTTTTTAAATTAAAAGCATGGGATTTGAGACCAATGAAATGCTGCTGCATGACAGGTCTTTTCACCATTCGGGTATTAAAGCAGGGTACATTTGGGAATTGATTTATATTAGACCATAAACTTTGGGATGAGGGATGTAACCCCCCCCCCCCCCCCCCCCCCCCACAACTTTATAAGTAACGCATAGTATCCTGTTACCCCAGACCATATCATGGCTTTATCTATTTGGGAAATGCTGTTGTCACGTTCATGTGCACAACGGCACCGTGTCAGACAACTCTGTGTGCCGTTATTTTGTGTCGTCTTTACACGTCTGATCAAGTCAAATCAAATCACTGAACCAACTGATTTTCTACTGACCCAACTCTATTGTCTGGCCAATTAAGTTCAAAAACCCACTGAATAGGTCAACTGAGCTTACGTTGCACCATGTACTTTGGAGTATCCTCAGGGAACAATAAACATTGGAAATAAAACAGTTTACCACAGGAAGCAAGTTACTAAATGGAACTTTTTTTGTGTGTGGAAACAGCACAGATCCACAAATCTACTTCTCCCCCCCCCCCCCCCCCCCCTTTGCAGTAGGTACATGGAGTGTGCTGCTTTACAGGGACGCGTATTTTATTTTGAAAAGTATAAACGGAAGTCCTCTCTGCTCCTGGCTCGTTTTACACAAAGGCAACAACGCAGCCAGCCAACGGCTCCTCAGAAGAGTTTAGGACCATGGAGGCAGCCGGCGCAGGACGGACCCTGTTCACTTGTTTTCCTCAGCCGAAACTATGAGAAATACGTTTTTAAGTATCCGCCATGGTGCTATAATGGTATCGACATACCCAGCAACTCTCGGAGCTGCGCGGTTGCCTTTAGCCAAACTGGAATAACACTCGCCCCGCGATAGGTAAGTAACGTTAAAGTTAGCTGTCCTTTGTGTCGGACACCCTGCACTGGCGAGATACCGTGTTTTTGTCGTCTTTTGCCAGCTGTCAAAGCCTGATATTTAGCCCCGTCTCTCGAGAAAGCCTCAGGGTCGCTGTTTGTCGTTGCACTGTCCGTCGTGAAGCAGCATTATGTGTGAGGAATCCCGCGGGACGTGTTGCACAAGTTATCGCCACCTGTTGCGAGACGTCAGTGTCTAACCAGCCCCGATGAAAGCGAATGCACCACTGATGCACATCGCATTTCGCTTAAAAGAGGTGTGTGTGTGTGTGTGTGTGTGTGTATGTGTTATGCGAGGTCACGTAGAGCGTAAAGTGTGATTTTTTTTTTTGTTTGTTGTTGTTTTTTTGCGAATCTCTGGGAACTAATCTTCAATTCGGCATGCTAATAATCCAAAACAACCTGCATGCAAATGTTTAAATCATTTCTATAAGGCTCAGTAGTATATTTAGTGTAGTATTTGAATACAGTATCTTGATATCTTTTACAGCTCGTTATACGCTATTGTTGCTGTACCATACACTCCATGGCCAGTACAGACAAATGTGAGCTCATTAAATAGGCAGATTTATGAATAGAGTTTGGTGTATACAGTACTGTAGCTGTGTGTCCTTCTTTATTAGAGCCATTGTTATACAGCGCTGTTGACAGGGAGATAACGACTGGGATTAGTGAGAATAAACTAGAGTTAGAAAAAAATGCTGTTTGGAAAGTGAGGAATTAGTTACAATAACCAAGTAAATAAGATCTGAATCATCATGTCAGGGAAACAAATTGAGCCCCCCCCCGAAAAGAAAAGGCTCTAACAGCCTGGAGCATCTGTTATTGTGTGAGCAGTGTGATATTTCAGCTTCGCCTGGAAATCCACTTGTCTGCAGTGGTGTTGTGTAGCTGGTGACTCAAGACCCAGCTTTCTTTGGCCCCCTGAATGTTTCCAGCTCACAGGCTGGTGTGTCATCTATTGTTTGCATGGTAATTAGGCTGCTGTTTAGTCAGTTGCTGCCAGGCATTTGCAGGGTTCTCGGACTATAACCTTACCTATTATCGCCGGCCACTTGCATCATATATCGTCTCCCTTCATGGGAGAAGCATGAAAAAGAGGCCAAGCATTTCCGGGTACCGGCCAAGACCCTGGTTTTCCAATCTCCTCAGAAATCCTGCTAATGTGCTTAGGGCTCAGTGTCGGGACCAAGTCGGACTTGCACTGTTGTCACTGGTTAGGAATCCAATAAGAGTCCATTGGCCTCCTTTGGAATGTCAAACTCACTCTCTTTGCACAGGTGGAGCGACAGGGTTCTGGGCTATTTCAGTGTAATCAGTTGCAAGAATGGGTCAAATCAACTGTTACCTTTACATAATTACCACAAACAAATTAGACAATTGAGTGTTTTCAAGTCCACATTTCCCGTATACCTTGTTGCCTGCTGACCCTTCCTGTTTTTTGATACTGAAGCAAAGACCTGGGTAATTACGGGTTCTTTGAAGCCCTGCTTACTACCAGGGGTTTTACAAGGGCCAACAGTGACAGTGGGGACTTCTAGCCTCCTGATAACCCCTTCAGACCCTCACAATGATGCAGGTCAAACCCACACTGACAGTCTATCTAAAGGGGTCAACGCTCATTGGCCGCCCCCTCCTCTTGAACAGGGTTGAATGCAGTTCAGACACCGCCAACCTTTGGTGACCAAAGGCACATACATTTGACATGCGACGGTGGGGAAAACGCACAGGTGTAATGAATGACGGCTAAATTCCATTAAGCTGCTTCAGTTCCAGGGTGTCACGGCTTACTGGGACACTTGAATTGAAACAGAACCACCGTTGATGTTATTCGTTTCCCACTATGACCAGTCAAAATGTCTGCTGAGAAAATGAAACCGTCATTAAGCATTGCATATGTACAAGTTATTCATTTTATATCTGCCAAGAAGGCTTTTACAGTAACAAGGAACACACATGGCGTAATAAGCTGTTGCTTCACGCAACATTATTTCCCTCATTTCTGCATTATTTCTGATGATTCATTCTTCTGCAGACAACATCATTTTATTTTCCTCGTCATTGTATTTCCTGCTCCAAGAAGACACAGTAGTAGTTTACAGTAAGTTACGTCCTTTTGTGATAAGCGCCGCTCAGAAGACGTTTCTGGTAACAGAAAATGAAGGGGAAAATGCAAATAATGTCTCACTAAATGAGTAAAAAAGAAAAATTCAATGTGAGAGTTCATCATTGACGTGTTCAGGTTTTTAGATACTGTTTTCTGGTCCCAGGAGGAGAGTGTGCGAACCTCTCTGTGTCGGGAAGGTCTGGACTGAATGTGAGGTGTATGCCAGAATTCTTTAAAAGGCACAGTGCCATGCACGTTATACATCACAGCATATGCTTGCATATGCTTTAAAAAATGGTCTCGACATATGGAACGCATGCGTAGAGTGTTTTGATCCAGAGGCGCCCCATTCCTAACTCTAGGCCACATTGTCACATCACAGAACCCTCTGTAGAGCACAGGGCATTGCCCAACACCACAGAAATGTTGACCCAGTGGCAGCTCACTGATTTTCAGAGGGAAGAAAGTATCTTGGGGGAAAAGCTGCCCGAAAACAGGGCCCAGTGCCATTTACTATAACAAGGCTAAACATGTCTAGGTGCTAAGCTGCAAATTTGAGGTTTGCCCAAGTTGCGAGAAGCTCCTGGACCTCTCCATGTAACCGCCTCACCCTCGCGTGGCCCTTTCTCCTGTTTTACTCGCAAATCAAAAAACTCACCCCAAACTATAGCACTCCTGTGCAGTGCTTTATTCACTCCAGTAACCATATGTTCATTGTTGTTTATCATGCTTTGTCTTGAGATGTGCTAAAGTGTCATCAACAGTTCCTGAGGTAGCATCAACAGCAGCTTATGAACAGAGCATAACATGCATTTGATTTCAGCACATATGCAAATGGATTCATGTTGAAAGCCTCCAACATGGTTCTTGAAAGAACCTAAAAAAGCTACTATTGACCGATTAACTTGTTCTTTATCTGCAGGTAAGGCACCGTTGAAGCGAACTGGTTCTGTGTATATTACTTTGAAGTCGAGTTTGAGTCTTGATTCAGACAGATTTTCACGGAGGTAGGGTGTCCACCATATATAGTTCAGCACTTTTACTGAGGTGGTGTAGGCTTTGGCCCGGAGTACAGGGTGTGAGGGTGGGTGTAATGTGTAGGTAGCTGCCAAAGTCCTCAGCGGTGGGTGTGCGTGTGTAAAGAGTGTGGCTACAGAGCGCTTTCTCTCTTGTCAATCGAGATATGTGTGTGTGTGTGTGGGTGGTTGTGTTTTTTTCCATGGAATAAAACTTTGCCCTGAAAAGCGGAGACACACACCCAGCCAATGTAGGAGGAAATGGAATGCACACTTTTAGGTGCTAAACATAGGCATTTTATGTGGGAGGAGCTAAACGGCTGCCTTCATAGCCCCCAGTTTAAACCACGACCTACAGGAAATCCCGTCAGGAATGGTGGATGTTGACAGGGTCAGGAGGTTCGTCTTCAGAGCTGCTCTTTCCAGCCTGGTGCACCGCTTCACAACCCAGCCCGGACTTTTGATTTAAGGGGCCAGCAAGCTCAGTCAGAGGTGCCTGTCAGATGGTCGAATAGCCCCACCCGCACCTTTCGGACATCGGATTGTGTCCGACCATTTGTGTAACTTTTTTCGAAACTGGCGATCCGGCATTCACACCCACCTCACGCACCCTGTGATTGGCCCGGAGGTGAGAAAGTAAGCGGGGCAATTCTTTACGCAAGTCTTTTTGTCACTTTTCAAGCGAACACCCAAGTGCAACAGTATGAATGTCTTCCAGGGGGGGGGGGGGGGGGCTGTCTGGAAATGTGCACTGTTAACCCCATTTTTAAAAGTTTCTAGTAGGGGCGCAGCGGCCCTTGTATTTGTCCCGAACCGTTCGCTGCAGGACGTTCGGTTCGGTATGCGAGTTCCTTGGTTCAGTACGCCCTGCGACCCAAACAATTACTGTCACTTGACCCTGGATCAGGTTGACAGCAAAATGGGTACAAACCGCTGCAGCAGGTGCCTTATACTTAGAGGCAGGTTGATATTTTGACGCCTCCACCCCAGCTGCCCCTTCTTCTCTCCGGAGCACTACCTGGGAGTATCTCCCTGCCCCCCGCGGTCAAGGTCTGGAACTGGTTTGGGGTCTGTATTTGTGTAAAGGTAATAAAGCAACAGAATGATAATGGGAAAAACAGATCACACACACTTGGCTAAAAGACCTTCCACTTCTTCTGATGCACTGGGGACATTAGTTTCTGAATGCGCATATGTACACCAGAGATGTTATCCGAAAGCTAAAAACCAAATAGTGATTGTGAAATTGTCATTTGAATTCCGATGTAAAAGTGAGTCATGTAGGACTTTTGGGAAAACCAGTCACACCAATGGAATCTAGCATGCTACAGTGTTATGCTAGCTTGGGAGGTTGGGTAGTATGACACAATTGCTTGTGGCTGAGATAATGTGTGTGAACTCGACACATTATAACCCAGTTGCCTCACGTCTCAACAGACAGGCTTGGACATGTGGCAGTGACCTCAGGCGACATTCAGCTGCAAGACACAACCAATATTTACCAATACCCCTAACCCTACTTCATGCAGTGATCGGTCAGCTGTGTGTGAAGACGGGAAAGAAGGCAGGGTTTGAACTTCTCGAGCTCTCTTTTTTTTCATTTGTCACACGACCACTTCTGTCACTTTGGTGTTTACAACAAGTGTAACACCACGAAGACCTTCAAGGAAAGGCAGTGTAAGTTAGCTGGAAGCAGCCAGAAGGAGGCTACAGCGGCAGTCTTGTCACCCCGCCTTTATGTGCAGCCGTTCAGAATAGGTATAAAATACATTTCTTTAGACGTAGTCTGGTGACATGTCAAATAATGATAGAAAAAAGGTCACATTTCACAGGTGAACCACAACTCTAAAGTGCTGCTGTCAGTTTTGAAGGCATGAGCTTCAGTATTTTGTTCATGCTGGAGATGAAGAGATGTGTCCAAACCTTCCTGCTACAACAGCTCCAGACTGATGTCAGACCAGGACTTGGTTTCTGCAGATAAAATGATGCAGACCGTGATCAGCCATTAGAAACTCTGTCAGTAGATCCTTAGTGAAAAGCCTTATTGTTGACTGATGGTGACGTGGAAAGGCATGCAGCTTATGTGCTTGAAAGTAGATTGTCTGAGTCAGACGAAACAGGAAATTAGAAGACCCAACAAGGTTTTATTGGCGTGACGAGGCCAAAGGTCACTAAGCATTCACCATTGATATAGATTAACACACATTTGAGCATGTGTTTCATAAGTGTATAACCGTAAATGCGGCTTAGCTGCCGCGTAATGAATTCAGTTCCTCAGTCTGACCATGCCGCCTCACGTTTGTTATGAGGACTAAGCAGCTAAACCAGTTCGTTAGTCTAGACTCCTCTGATGTCATTCCGGGTGCTGAATCTTGCGTGGCACCTGCAGGTCCATGGAAGTTCACTTGAGCACTGATGCTAGGAGTTGTGGCTTTTAAATCCCATTGTACCCTTTTATTATACAACATTTTACCTGCGTCATGGAGGGAATCATGGGTTTTCAATCAAATAAGAAGCGATTCGATGCATCAGTCAGGTGAGGGCAGCTGAGAGCGAGAGGTGCCGGGAAAATTAGGATTTGACTTATTACCAATGTATGATTCGTGATACATTGTATAACTTTGATTAGAATGTTGGATGGTTAATTTTCTTTTAAAACCTCATGAGAAGAAGGTTGTGCATTTGGTATAATTCATAGTAAAAGGATGTGGCCCCTTGGTATGCTCTGGTTTTGAATACCTTTGTAACATAGTGGACTAACTATGCATATGCCTTATCATTATTATTATTAGTCCTAGCACAAGGACTAATACCAGGACCCTGACCACAATACATGTGACCGATGAGTAGTTTCTACTATAAGCCTGAGTTGTAAAGGGAATTTGGATTGTAGGTTAGAAAATATGACTCATCTGAGATGCTTGGCCATGATTGTAGAATCAGACATTGCCTAGCTGGTATTTCTCAACATGGCTAAACTAAAAACATTTTGCTTCCGCACTTCAATTCCAAGAATATGAAAGTACAGGTTTTCCTTTTGTTGACATGACTTATGTGTTGGGTTTTCTACAGAAAATGGAAACTACTGGAAGTCAGAATTACTCACCATGTTTCCTGTAATTTGAGATGTCCATTAAGCAGCCAGGTTTGCTTCACAGTTGAATAAATAATTAAGACAAAAAAAAGAAGAGAAGAAAGAAAATCATGCGACACTGTGCTGTGCTGGGTGTTTTACGGTGAAGATGGCAGACACACACACACACACACAGGCATGATTCATTTTCCCATTTCCCCATTTTGGACGCTTACAGTATAGACCCTGTGTATGTGACTCATGAAAGGAAAAGCTGAATAAATGAGTGGAAGAAAATAACTAATGAAGATGCTTCCATACTGTATGATACAATTTAAGCCAGAAGAAGACACTGTGGGGGGGAGGGGCACGGATTAGTTCGTTGAAGTTGATATGGCATAGTCTAAGTTTTGGAACTGTAATTCCCATAATTTGGGTATAATGTTGCCATGGTGTCAGTAAGTTAGCTGTGGGCTACAGTTTATAGCGTATAGGCCTATTTGTTCACCCCTTGGCAAATTGTAGTGCGTATGCAGAATTAGCGATTAGCAGTTCCTGTTTGCAGTGTACCCATGCATGTACAGAAAACCATCACTTAGATACTACAGGTTCTGGAGTTATGAGGAGAACCTTTTCTTCCCCCCTCTGATTTCTAAGTGGTTCAAGGACGTCCCACATCTCTCCTTTCATACCCTCCTTTGCAACCCGTCCCCTAACCCGTGTTGAACACAACACTGCCGGGATCTTTCTGGAGCCTTAAGTATTTCTCTGTAAAATGTTCATGATTAAATAAGCAACAATCAAAGTTGGACTCAGGACTGTGTGGGGATGGTTGTAGCACATTGACAGCGACATAACAACCCACTAACTGTAAACGGATAACAATTAAAATGTCGCCTTTTTTTTGCGTTTGCATGGAAGTATGTGACATTACCTTTTTTCAATTGAGCCCTGCCCACTTTCCGACCGGTAAGAAAAGAACACAGGAAAACGGAAACGAAATAACCAAAACTGTTTCAACTATGGAAGAAAACAGTGAGTTTATGTGGGATCCAACCACTCATAGTAATAGGCTAATTGAGAACATTGGTTTGCAGGGTCTTTAAAAAAGGGCCTTTAAAAACGTTGTTTTAAACGTTCCATCTGTCTGCCACAGTCGTATTACTAACGATGACGAACCCAAGCTTCGTGTGCTTCCAGTGTCACAACTGTGCCAGTAAGAATGTGTTCAGTTCGGTCCTGCTACCGCGGTAATGGCCACGCCGTGAGAGGGCACAACGCATAAATCAGCTTATTAGTCTATATTGGGATGGAAATTTAATTTGAATCAATATTAGCCAACTCCCAAAGAGAGAGAGAGAGAGAGAGAGAGAGAGAGAGAGTCTCGATCAGTAGACTCCAAACTATCTGCATGGCTGCATACAACCATGTGGCAAAATGTTTTTTTTGTAATTCTGGGTGTAGCAGCCCTTTAAGACTTGCCACTTGTGTCTGTAGGTCATACAGTTTAAAATAAGTATAAAAGATGCAGTCTATGTGCCTCAGGGGCTTTGTAGTGTATCACTGGACAACTGGCAGTCCGGTGTTTAATTTTCCTTGACTGACAGCCACAGGGGCCTTCCTGTTTACTAGGTCTGGTCTGGTCTGCGACCTGCACACAAGCTTGCAGTCACACACGTGAAAACACACACAGGTCTTGCTCCAATCAAAACAACCCCCAAAAAGCCCACCCCACTGCTTTTGTTTTGATAGAGTCCCACTAGAGCTGTGAAGAGGAAGGGGGGGGGGCTTCTGTCACTCTATGGCTGCCGTTCCTCAATCTTGCATGCACACAAACGCCAGTAAAAAACATGGGGATGTTATCCAGTCTTTTCTCCTTTGCCCAAAAGCTAGAGGCCTTATAGCTATATAGGCCTTACAGGGCTATGGCCTTTGGAGTAAAGAATTTGTTCACAAAACCATTCTTCAAAAGATAGATGTCGCCTAGGAGCCTTTATTTTGAGCCTTATTTGAGCTGATCTGCGCAATTTGCACAATTTCTAGATTCCACAATCAATTTGAAGCCAATATTAAAAATGTCACAAAAAAACTAGAATGTGAATTAAATGCGTTTCCATCAGCTGGTTTGAGGCAAATACACTGTATTTGCCCCCCCCCCCCCCCCCCGCCTTTATTTGAGAAAATACAGTATCAGACTTATACAATAATAGTTAATTGCAGTTATTTGTATTATAATTAATGATCAACTAAAATTGCATTGATTGTGACAGCCCTACACTTGAGTAGCTCATGTATGACTTCTTAATGCATGTCAATATCGGGCTATTACAGAGTGTATCCACCCATCCATTTGCCACCACTTGTCGGAGGGCAGGTTGCGGTAGCAGCTGGCTGGGTCCGAACTACCACACTGGAAGGTGGGGCAAGAATATGAATGACTTTTCTCAACGTCATTCACAATGTTGCACTCCCTGGTATGCACAAAAATTGGCTGAAGTAGTTGCGTTGCAAATCCTGCTTACTTTCTCATGTTTCTCTATAGAATATACAGTGTGTGTGTGTGTGTGTGTATATGTGTATGTGTATATATGTTCAGAGGACCTTGCTGGCTCTGGGATCAAAAGCATTCCAACAGTAACTGAACAGCAAATGTTTTGTCCAGCAGGTTTTCCTCTGAGTCCCTCCAGTGAGTCATATAGCAAACACTCCACTCCAAGCAGCAATAGCCACAAAATGCTTTCGCAGCCACCTGCCCAAACACTGTTGTTGAAGCCTCTGTGGATAGGAATTTGTTGTCAGTGAATGGATGCCGAAGGTGTTTTCCTCTTTCACATGTGTCTTTCTTAAAAGGCAGGTTCTGGGGGTGTGCTTGCACGCATTGCCACAGCTGGCTCGCATCAACTGCTGAAACACGACCCATCACAACATCTGGGTCAAGCGTGCCTGTGTGTATGTGTACATGTGTTCTGCCTCCGTTTGTGCAAAATCAGTAATGGCACTGTTGGTAGTCATTATTTGTTGAGTGGAACGGCTGTCAGAGCTCCATTTAGGACCTAAAGAAGAAAAGATTCTTGTTGCTGCAAGTAAGCTGGGTCTTTTGAGAGTAAAGGGATTCCAGCTTATGTTTTATCTACGTTTAACAACGGGATGTCTGTTCTGTAAGGTGAAATTGTAGACTTTATACTTTAATACCAGCCGAAACTTTGTTTTTCTTCGGATCTCCAGCAGTTGAGGTTCTCACCTGACTGTAGTGATGTTGGAGTGTACTCGAGGTGTGTTCAGGTACCGCATTTCAGTGTTGGGTGTGGTCACAGGGTGAAACACAGCGCGCTTTAGACTACACCCAACAGCGATGCTGGTCACGTTAAACTAATTATATTACAGGGGTTGACCCATTGGTGGATGACTCTTTACAATCTCATGCTGTGCAGCTGATATGATAAAATCCACTGTTTTTAAAATGCACATTTTGATTAATTGTGCAACAAAGAAAAATATGGAGTGTCAACATCATACAGCTTCAATAAAAGTATATGACATTGTCAGTAAGTGTGAATAAGATCATTTTTTAAAATATTAAACCCGCAATAACAGCCGTTTCACAAAGCAATGGAAACAGCATTGACACATCATCACCTGTTAAAGTTAAAAGTGATGGCGGCCTTGTTAGCAAGCAGTTGCTTATTTCCACGTCCAGCGGTCACAGAGCAACTTTAGCATTCATTTGGAGTCGGGTTTGTGTCAATTGATGGATATAAGTCCAATATTCTCTCTCTTTTAGCTCTGTTTTGGTCTCTACCGACTCCTGAGGGAAACATCTGGCTCTTTAGCTGCTAAACGCTCCGCTACGCTCACCAGGCTAGTCTCTAACCCTGTCTGTCTGAGGTTTGGTGCTGAGCAGGTAGTGCACAGTGGCTTTTTTTTGTTGTTGCTGAAAACACCTTATGGGAGTGCTGAGAGTGAACTGAAATAGTAAAGTTGTGGGCTAGACAGCCACACAATGAGCTGAAATTCACTATAAAGCTCTGTAAAGCCAAGCTCGCACTGTAGGTTCATCACTATGAGCGACCCCTTTTTCATTGTCGCACTATCAGAGAAACATGGATCATGGCTACGTTGAAGCTAATGCTAAAAACCTAATGTTAGGTAGGACACACGTGGCTGAGCTTCAGAGTTTTCGACGTTGGAGACAGCAGTTGGCAAAACAGTCTTACCTCACGGTCCATTCAATAGCTGCTCTGGAGCTTTCGGTCATATGACATGATCTTCATCGGCAGATCTTGTCTGCCCAGTTGCCATGGAATCTGTGGTTGTAAAAGTTGAGTTTCAACACACTCTTAGTAATTA
Organism: Enoplosus armatus; assembly: GCF_043641665.1. NCBI lineage: Eukaryota > Metazoa > Chordata > Actinopteri > Centrarchiformes > Enoplosidae > Enoplosus > Enoplosus armatus. Next base: position 22,049,485 of record NC_092191.1, on the reverse strand, counting down.
AACAGCCTAATGATCAGTGGACAAGTGTTTGGAGAATGGCGGACAAGGCGAGAAGACCACGTGTGACTGGGAAACAGATATAATACATACAATATATACAATAACCTCTTTTTCAAACCGCTTTTGACTGATCTCGTGGGGAAAAAAACGAGCTGCCTTGTTTTGTGGTTCATTGCACGTGTAGCTCTTAATGTCCGATTTCCCTCACAGACGGTTCAGCAGGCAGAGGCAGACAGACGAGGCTCCACAGGCAACCATGTCCACCGGTTCCACCAGTCAACCCTGCAAGCAGGAGAGGAAAGGCAGTTTCTTCAAGGTACGTGCCACTCGATAATTCCATGGGGCAAAATCATTGTCACGCACAGCAACTGTAAAGACGGTAGGTTTTAGCCATTGTAGTTTACATACAGATCCTGGACAAGGAGACGTGGTTAGGGGGCATTGAACTTTTCAGTTGCAGGCAGAATCATGGAGAAGATTAAAGAGGAGGAACACAGAGGTGTGGTTTGTTTTCCAGTCAGGCTTTTCATCTCACTTTGTTCTGGTAAAGCTCAGTTTCTTCTGGGTTGCTGAACAGAGGTTAGTGTTCAAGGGAGACGTAGTAGTAGATTCATCAGACAATGGGAAATAGGGCTCTCATCAAATATTCCCACTTATGGTGTGATGTAAAAGAAAACAGGTTAGTTAAAACAGTTTAGCAGATGATAGCAGATTGCTGCTGCTGCTAATTTTAAGACGATTCATTTATTTATTGGGCAGTCCAAATCAGCCTGCTGTGAAATTCAGCATATCATGATTTGTATGCTATCCGCACTTTCCTGACATAGTGTCTACAACATAAATGGGTTCCTCAAAGATTTATGTTATTTGCTGGAGTTGATGGATCAGGTAACCGTGCCCGGGTACTGTACACAGCGTTCACAGTAATCAACAGGGTCAAGTGTACTCTGATCCGGGCTCGGGTCCCTGATGTGAAAGCCCCCTGGTCCTTGCCAGCCTGTAGAGTAAAGGCTGCGTTACTGTTTATCTGCAGCCTGTAATAATTACAGGCCTGCCTTAAACAGACATGCCCTTGAAGTGTAACCACACCTCACAGCAACAAAGCGAGTGAGTGTAATGTACTAAAGTGTTGTCCCGTCAAAGCATTATTTAGAGTTTTAGACCAGGACCAGAATTTATTTCTACTCAAGATCAGGACCAGTACATCAGTACACCCCCTTGCACATCTGCCCTTGGCTTTAATTTGGCCAAGGGCAAATAGAGGTGGAGTACCAAGAGAACTATTAATAGAAGACAGGGGTCAGTAAGTCCAGGAGTCTCCCAGTACACCCAAGAGATAAAATGCCCTAATGATACTGTTGAACTGAGGAGCTAGAACGTAGGGAGATAGTTGAAACACTAACTTAAGATAACACCCTACACAAAAGTTGAATTTCAGTGTGGTTATATAATTGTTTTTTTTTTTGTTATAATATAAAGAAATATCACACAGAGGCTTCAAAAATAGGTGGCTATGAACATGGAAGCAAGGCCCTTTTGACCTATCTATACAACTGTATATCAATAGTACAAAATAAGGTGCTAGAACATCCTTTGATCCTACCATACAAATTATTACAGATTTATGGATTTGGAGACAGTATAACAAGTGAGTGCAGTTTTCCAGTGCCAGTCCCAACACCAAGCACACACACTTTCCTCATGATGCCTGAAAGGTGATTTTGTTCGTTAGAGGAGGTTGTTATTTGCATGTAGTGGGCACTTGACCCTGTGGAATTTCCAGCAGTGCCCACTGTATGCAATTTTGTGTCAGCGGCCGTCTCATTGCCAGATATGGCTTCACGTTTCCAGTTTCAGTTTCCCCATAAAAGGTACAATGAATTTCAGCTCTTGCATTACTCACAATAGCTGCTGTAGTAAATGTTTTCGTTCCTATGGTACCCACAGTTTGCAATAATGTTTTCCATAGTATAAACTGTTGCATGCGAGCACGCATCTCAAACACCTTTTTCGTAGTTTTCAATTAGTATTTAAAATGTTTTAGCAGCAGATTAATAATATAGTGAAGTTTGCAGTGGATCTGAATGTGGTTGTGCCAAAAAGCACTTTAAAATAAAGTTCCTATCATCAAAAGCAGGTCTAATCCTTGAAATCCAGTACACCTCTGAGGTGGAGGCCACATGCCTGCAGACTTCATTCAGAATGTGGTCCTGTCATTGTAAATATTTGAGGTTATGAGCCTCAAATGTGCCGTTGGCAAATCGAATGAGTCAAAATGTGACAGTTTCTTTTGAAACAGCTGAGCTAATTGTTTTCCTCGCTCTGCTCAAGCAGCTGACGTGATGTTACCCAACAGAAACATTGCCCAACTAGACAGACAACTGGGAAACGAAACAAACTACGCCTGGAAAATAACCACATACAGTATTCCTATTAAACAAACGCTGTTGGAGCTTGGTACTGAAATGTATGAGATCAAGGACTTGTTTACAGCAGCCGAACAAACTCGGGGTCGTTTTAGGCAACAAGCAACAGCCAACAGTGGAGCTGATTTCAGCGTGATAAAATTGCGCCGGTGCCTCGTTTTCTGTGAATTCCCGAGCAAGAAAACTACTACATAGAGAGGTAATTATAGAAAGTAAATAAGTTGACAGTTATTGCAGAAACAAATGCTGATTATAAATAGTATCAAAATTGGGGTTTGATTTCATGAAAACCTTTAAAGCTCCCATATTATGCTCGTTTCAGCTCTGTATTTTTATTCTGGGACTGTACTAGAGCAGCTTTGCATGATTCACAGTTCATAAAAAGTCCTTATTTATCTTCTACTGGCTCTTTTTATGCAGCCCCTCAGTTCACCCTCTGTCTGAAACAAGACGTTTTAGACAAACTAGAGCAGATGACCTGCTGGGGGGGTGTGGCTGAGTGCGGTGACTGCATAGTTGTGACATCGCAACCTTACAGAAGTCCTGACGGCTCGTTTAAAAGGCACAGTTTCTGAATAGGGACCCAGACCTGCTGTATAATCAAACAAGACATGGCCATCTCACTTCCTACAATATGGGACCTTTTAAGGATTATACCTTTTAAATCATTCAGAAGTAAAAGAAAAAAAAAGAAGGAGAAGTAGGCCTGTCGCAATTATTAGATGATCGCCTGATCATGATTATTTGAGCTGACTATCAAGGGGCGTTTTGCAGTTGAATAATATTTGATATTATTTGCATGTTGATATTTTGTCATATTTGCTGTTGTGGATTTTGGAATATACAGAGATAAATGGCGGCCATTTCTTTTTGTTTAGTTTATTCTCATATGAGGGAATGTGGAATAATAAACGCTTTGGTTTTAATCGACAAGAGGAAGAAGAAACATGTGTCGACTTAAGGGCCACATTCTGGACCAGGTTTTTCACCATCAGCTGGGTTGAGGCAAATAAACGGTCTACCTGAGCACAAGGTTACAAAGTCAGGAAAAAAAACATGGCTGTTTAGACCTCATTGGGCTATTGATGACAGAGAGGTGCCAACAATGGGTCTCTGTATTTATAGCAGAGAGTCTCAGCTCTTAGGAAAGTTATGCTGGAGCTCATATACAGACAGTCCTCCGCTGCTTCATTTCAGTTTATTTAAACCCAGTCTACACTTGCACTTACAAACAGCAGATCTGTCATGTCATATTTGCTACATCATTTATTCGCCCATTTCTGGCATGAACTCTTTATGAACAAAAGGGGGGGGGGGGGGACACTTCAAGCGAGCATAAAAACCTTTTTAGCGATATTGTGGAAGTGAAAGACAGGCTTTTCTAATGAGACAATTTGCATAAAAATGCTTGGATGCAAACATGCCTTTGTGTTTCCCCGTCTTCTGAAAATAAAATCAGGCATCCTTCCACATGAAGTAACTGTCTTGAACCCCTTTTTTGCGTGACCATTAGGTAGGCCCACGCAACAGTTCTTGAACAAGCTATACAAAATAAATGTATGTGCAGCAAAGCGAGAGGTGACACGCTCACACTCCTTGTAGCAGCCGAACCCAACATCACTGCTGTGTGGCATTATAAAATTACCACAATTAAGACAATTAAATCGTTAATTGCAATTATTTGTATGACAATTAATTGTCAACTAAAATGTCATGATTCTGACAGCCCTAACGAGAAGTCCGTTAACATATAGAGGTGAGGCTCGTGTGTGTGTGTGTGTGTGTGTGTGTGTGTGTGTGTGTGTGTGTGTGTGTGTGCGTGTGCGTTGTCTTGACACTGAATAGCTGTTTGACTTAGAGGTGGTGTCAGGCTCTCCTCTCCTCTCAAAGGGAAGTAAATGCACTGATTCAGCACGGCTTTAATAGAACTAACACAGGGGTGAAGAGGAGGCCAGAAGCAGATTTCATAGTGTGCAGCAGATGTGTGGTTTGAAACGGAGACCTCTGCTGGTGCTTGTTTTTGGGGCCAAGAAAATGCTGATATGTCTTAATATTTGGTATTTTGACGTTTGGGCCGCAGAAAACAAATCTTGAGAAATTCCCGTACCACAGCAAGTCAGATATGTCTGTTCGTATTTTCTTTTTTTACTTTCTTTTTTTAAATCTTTATTTAACCAGGAAAAGCCTGGCTGAGGTTAAATCTCTCTTTGTTCTGGCCGAGATAGGCAGTATAACCGAGAATAACAGTGAGTTTCGGGCACACAACATAAAACTATTAGCACAAAATAAGAATTGAACAAAAATAATTTATTTATAATTATGAGGAACGTTGTTCTTACCTAAAGCAGTTCTACTGTGCAGACCTACCACCCTTTATGTCTCCTGGGACAAACTGTTCATTCACAGACAGGCTTTTTTGAATTGTTTCCTCTCTGTGTTCCTCTTTAGTAACTCCGGTGGGTCAATGGAAAGTGGTGAGGCTGGGGATACGTCTCGCACCCACCTACACACACACACACACACACGCCTACACCTAGGAACTTACAGAAATGAGAGCCAGTTCATACCTCAAGAAAAACAGTAGAAAACACCTGAACACACTTCTGCAGGCTGGAATCTTTGTACTGATCGCTGACCTGTTATTTTTCCTTAAAAATGAATGCGTCTCTTTCGCAGCTGATCGACTCATTTGCCTGGGAAATTGGCACGTTGAAGAAGGAAATGGGGAAAAAAGCTGAACCGGCAGAGGGAGAGCCCAAGACAGATACACTCCTTGGGTGAGCTCATAGTGTGTCTGCATGTAAGACAGTTTGCTGGTTCTGACAGTGTGTGTGCACATACATACTTTTCCATGTCCCAGCCAGTATTGCCATTTGATTTACTGTCGTGCAGTTCCCCGTGGCTACCAACAGAGAGTGCTCTTAAAAAGCCTTTTAATGTTGTGCTATTTGAAATGTTGTGCGAGTGACCAAATACTGATACATAGCTGTCACCAAGCTATGTCAGGAATCAGCAGATAGCATGACAAACTGATGAGCACTCTGGGAAATGTAGTGTGTGAGTGTGGACTTTTCCCCGTTAGTCAGAATAACGTCTTGTAGAAAAAACTAGATCCCTCCCCATCTCTGATGATAATGTCAGCAAAGAAGAGTCAGAATATGTATGTGCATAATCTCAAGTTGAGTTTCAATCAGGCCCAGCATACCTTTGCTGGAATGTGTAGTGTGCATTTCTGGTAATTAATTCCTCTTCTAAGACTTAGTTTCTGTAGAACTCAGAAAGTACCCATTAAGTGTTGAGGAAGTGTGAACGAGGCTGACCAGTGCTGCATACACATTTTAAAGTTTGTGCATGCTTGTGTAGTGTGTGTGTGTGTGTGTGTGTGTGTGTGTGTGTGAGAAGACCTGGGTTAACAGGGAAGTCATGAAACGATGCTTACAACTTGTGTGATTTGGACGAATACAGGAAGTAACTACCAGGGCTCTAACACAAGGAACATGTGGTCTGGACAAAGAAGTATCACTAGACTACGAAAGGAAAACCAGCAGTGTTGAGATAATGTCTGCATCTCCCCCCAAGGAACTGAACACCTTCCATACACGCTTTGAAAAGAACAACTGCCCCGGCTGAGGAGGGACCGAAGGCCCGGGACCCCTACCCACTCGTGATATCCAGGGCAGATGTGTGCGAATCCTTCAAAAAGGATTAATCCACGCAAGGCACTTGGACCTGATGGCATCCCTGGCCGAGCTCTCACAGTGTGTGCAGATCAACTGGCAGATGTCTTCACAGGCATTTTCAACACGTCACTTCTCAAGTCTGTGGACCCCACGTTCCAGGAAGACCACCATTGTCCCTGTCCCCAAAAACACCCAAACCCTCTGCCTAAGCAACTATCGCCCAGTGGCACTCACCGCCACCATCGTGAAGTGCTTCGATCGGTTCAGGATTCAATACCATTGGGCCCTCCAAGCTCATCATCAAGCACCTAGGGCTCAACCCCTCTGCGATTAGATCCTGAACTACCTGACGGGCAGACCCCAGGCTGTGCGCATAGGCACCATCACATCCTCCATCCTGAACACCGAAGCCCCCTCTTTACTTCAAGTTCACGCACAACTACGCGGCCACCCACAGCTCCAACACCATCAAGTTGGCTGACAAAACGACTGTCATAGGCCTGATGAGACGGGCTGCAGAGAGGAGGTCAGAGTCCTGACATCTTGGTGCCACGACAACAACCATCTCAATGTCAGCAAAACAAAGGAGCTGATTGTGGACTACAGGAAGCGATAAGGAGAAGGACACAAGCTCATCACCATCAATGGGACTACGGAGAGAGTGGACACCCATCAAAAGAACACCAAGACAAGGTCTCCTCTTCCTCCAGGATGCTATGCAACTTCTACAGGTGCACAACTAAGAGTATCCTGACTCATTGCATCACCGGCTGGCATGGCATTGGCACCACCGTCAACTGGAAGGCTTTACAGAGGGGGGTGAAAACTCAGCAGCTCGGCACATCCCCAGGACGAAGCTGCCATCCATGGAGGACCTTGACACCCAGCGTTGTAGGAAGAAGGCCAACAGGATCACCAACTCCTGTGATGGGAAGTAAGGCCACGTTCAGATCAACAGTGGTCCAGCTTGGGAAAAAACGCAGCCCTCTCATTCATTTGAACGGAGCCAGTCCGTCGGCCAATGCTGGGTACTCCGGCAAAAAAGTTGAACCAAGCCGAGTCATCCAGCAACATAAAACATGATGATTGTGATGATTTTCCAGAGTTGTAAAATCCTGTTTGAACTTATCACATACCGCCGTGCAGTGTTCTGGTGTCTGATAAACCTCTAAACCCATTAATCTGTTACTCAAATGGGACTTCCTGGATCATATTTCATCATCTCACTGGTTCCTGAAACAACACACATGCCCACCCCTGTGCTGTTTTACCGCAGGACTGTTTTCAGTCTGAATTCCTGCTATGTGAGAGAGTTAACTATTATTTCACAACCCACTTCATCAGGTTTTAGTGCAGACCCACAGCTCAGCTGAATGTCACGTCACTCTGATGAAGTTCACTTGCCTCCAGAGTTGAGAGTCATGTTGCCTGCATCTCTCTCCCTTTTCTGCACAGACTGCAGAATAAATTAGGAAGGCAAACTCTTTCTGATGAATTTGGGTTCTCTTCGGTAAATAACTCTAATCGTTGTCTACCTGTTGCCAAGTGTGTTGTATGTACTCCGTCATTCACAATGTGTTCTTTTGTGGCTGCCAAGGCTTTTTACTCAATGTATTGTGGTGGAAATAGCAATGAGGTGTGGTGTGTCCAACCTTTTGCCAGTTCCAAGAATTGCACAATCACACTGGAGTTAGTCTGACATCCCGTGTACTTTTGCATTTGTCAATGTACATTCTTCTGTTTGTTGGATCTTGTTTTCAGGCTGAACGAGGAGGTGGGAGGCCTCTTCCTACAGGCTTCACCTTGTGCCGGGATCGGAGCCGGGTTGGCTGGAGCGAGAGATTCGGGCTACGACTCCCTCCATCGGCGGCTTAGTGTTCTGGACAGGCTGGTGCACACGCATGCCGTGTGGCTACAGCTGGGCCTCAGCCACCGGGATGCCACCCGTATACTGCAGGGCCAACCCACTGGGGTGAGAGAACAGCAGCCACTGTGGCTTCTTGTATCCAACACTGCTGACTTCAAACTTTTGTGTAGGAGGCAGAAACAATAACTTCAACACCTCGTCAGCATAATGCAATATGATACACCACAATCTCCAGCCTCCAGAATAATTTCTGCCACTTAACTCCTCTCTAACACAGACCAACAAAAAATTAAACTTGGCACAGTATGAGACAAATGACAGTCTTGAAAATAAGTGAACGATGAACTGAACTACTGAACTAGGTACTGCGTCAGCCTATGCATTTTGTACATTTGTGTAGTTGACTATATGTTGGGCTGCAGTGGTAAGGGGTGCAGCAATTGATCACCTAGGGGGGAAAAAAAGACATGTAGAGAGTTTATATGTTTATAATCCAGGTCTAGCACCTTTTTTTAGGCATTTCAAATCATCTGTTTGAATGTAACCTATGACCCACCTATCTCTACATCTGCATTTCCTTTCCATCTGCAAACAGCTGACAGGATGTTTATTCACTGCTAGCAGTTTAGAAAAGGATGAAAAGGTCTATAGTAAATACAAATGGGGCCACTTTTTGTTTGTTACTAGCAAGCAAAAAATCTTTTAGCTTCCAAAAAATATTTATTGGACTTAAAATGGGAAAGTTTCAACCCGTTAATCGATGTTTTTAGGGGTGAATAATTCAGTGTGCAGACATTTTTCTTTCATTGAGTCTGTGCACCAAACTCCCTCTCTGTTTGTTTAAAAAACTGTAATAAAGTAACTTACATTTTTACTAATATATAGATTGATATGTTAAAATTAATTAAAACTCAAAGAAGAAACATCAAATCACTTAACGACAAGTACTTCCTGATTTAAAGCCTTAATTGTTTTCAAAGAGTTTATCACTCAAAAAGGGGAATGCTTAATGAACTGAGTACATATGACAACAAAAAAAGGATTTTTCTGATTAATGAATCCCCAGGTCCTATGTTCAAGACTATTCAATCAAGCAAGGATTCATTGTAGCTAATGCCTGCATTCTCAGTAATCTAGTGAATGTATAGGCACATAGTGTATTTTACTCTCATTTTGATTTTAAAATAATAGATATACATTAAAGTTTGACACAGCTTTGTACTAAACACTGAAGTATATGCTCTGATTGGATATTTTCTCCACTGGCCGGCAGACGTTCTTGGTGAGGAAGTCAGCCAGCTTACAGAGGAAAGTGATATCTCTACGCATGGACAAAGACTCTGCAGTTCCCGTCAAGGACTTCCCGGTCAAAGAGAGCCAGTACAGTAAGCATCTAGGAACCCCTACCTCATGGGGTTTTTTAACATTTTTTTTATGGGTTTATTTTTTCCTTCGAAAGCTGATTGCCAGATTTGTGCATTTCAAAGTCCTCCTCCAGCAACACAAAATATTAGAAAGTTGGTCAATCAAAACCTCTTTCAGTCCCAGGCCAGCAACAGTTTTTCTCTGCTAACGTCTTTTTATTTACCTCTCAAAGTCTCTTATTAGCTTCAAATATGGGTGTAATAGGGTAACCAGGACTGTTTGAAAATAAAGACATGTTTGACATAAATGATTGCATTCCAGATTAATGATGAGCTACATATATGTAGATGCATACACGTATGCTGGGCGTTGTGATTATATTTTGTATATGCAAAGGTATATATCATGATACAGTAATTCAGTTAAGAAATGGTTTAAAATAACCATACCATACTTCATGCTCTGTATTTACAATTTCACTGTCTCCCTCCCTCCATGTTTTCTTCGCAGTGATTTTTTTTGTTTTGTTTTGTTTTTCAGCTGCGACGCTTTGGTTGCTATGATATGGAAGTATGAGTTGCATGTAGGCTACCTAATTTCGGAGACAGTTTGTGTTATCAACCAATACTGAATGTAAAAATGTCGGCACAAGGTCGAGTCAGGAAAGAAATAATGATAATAAATACATAAATAATATGTAAAAGAAACATATTTAAAACATAAACACATGTCATCTATTACAGACATGGATACCCGGAGACCTACAGTATTTATTTCTCTTCCATTGATGTAGTTGTTCAGCAATTGTGCTTGTAAGCATGTGACGTTTGGTCTTTGTGGTATTTGTCCCGCCCCTCCCTTGTGATTGGACGGCTGGGTAAAAAGTTTCACCCAAAGGTGCTCCCATTGCAAACAAATTAAAAAAATATGCTGGCCTCAGGAAGAAAACGCGTTGGTGTTGCCAAATCTCAGGTATACACTGTCATACCGACCCTGCCCTCCAGCAAGACAAATTCCTTCTGTTGTCCGCACAGTACTTCCTTTCTTTATTCCAGGGTTATCTCATTTAATGTGTGTGTGTGTGTGTCAGAGGTTTCAGTATACTGTATCTCTGTTTGAGACAGCTTCACTTCTATCAATTGACTTCTTCCCCTTCCGTCACCCCGTCAAAATTAAGTCAGACTGTGTCACTGTTCTTTTCTTCTATTTTCAGTGTCCACAAAAAACGGGGATTTTCCCGAAGCTTTGACTAAACACTCCTCTGAATGTGTTGTGTCTTCTTCTTGCACCTGTGTGTGCTGGCATTTGAGTCTGGCGGCACCAGACTGGAATTTCCAAATGCTTACCTAGTGAGAGTATGTGCTGCTGAATCTCCGCCCACTGCAGCCTTTACTCCCTTGTCTTTTTTTTTTTCCAACTACTGGTAAAAGGTGTAGACTGAAGAGTTGGTGGTCTTGATCTTGATCTCTTATCACCTGAAGAGAACAAGATATACACAATTATAGTTACAATGCATTGAGAGGGAGGCTTCACAAATGACCATGCAAATGTAAAAACCTGTTGTCATCTTTTTGGATGAAGAATAATCTTATTATTTTAGTTATAGTTATTAAGGGGGAAGTTCACTCAGTCAAGAAAAAAACCCAGTAGAGCACTACCTACAACTAGCGACAATGCTTCGTAAATCAAAATGGTGTGATTTTGGTGTGTATGTCCTTGGGTCAATGACAATGGATGTAAAAACCTTTCGGATGATATGGGGGAAAAAAGACCTGGGTTGTACACTTGATGAAGAAACATGGGAGAGGATTCCTTCCAACAATGGGGAATACATCAGAGAAGCCAGAGGCAAATATATTCAATATAAAATATAAGATAAGATAATCCTTTATTGATCCCTCAGCGGGAAAATTTGCATCGTTCCAGCAGCATACAGGATGTGCAATAGAGACAAGATATAATAAAACAACAATAAAGACGGTTATAAAAAAAAGCTACTAAAACTAGAAAACAACTGTAATTTACAAATTTACAAATTCCCAGAAAGAAAAACAAAATAAAGGTAAAGGGATTTTACTGGATCGCACATAGAGGTGTGGGTATTGCACCATTCTTAGAAACACAGCAGCCGGGAGAAAAGACCTGCGGTACCTCTCCTTCACACACCACGGGTGAAGCAGCCTGCCACTGAAGGAGCTGCCCAGTGCTGCCAGAGTGTCCTGCATTGGGTGGGACATGTTCTACCACAGGGATGATAGCTTATCCATCATCCGTCTTTCTCCCACCACCGCCGATGCCACCACAGAGTCGAAGAAGGTCTTCAAGAGTGCCCCCTGCACTCCAAAAGACCTGAGTCTCCTAAAGCAGAACGTGGTACTTCCATGCACGCATTATTGGAATGCCCCACGGTTTTTCCCCGTATTGAGGAATGTTCTGGAATACATGGTTGGAATGTGAGCTGCCCAGATCACCAAGGTTGTGTCTCCTTGGGGGACAAAACTGTAGTGCCGCAGTTAAGTACGTTTGCATGTAGAGTCGGAAAAGAGCCTCAAACTCCTACGCTGACAATGTGTTAGTTATTTGTGTTATAAAACTCAATAAAACTTTGAATTGCAAAAAAATAATTATCTGTCTGATTTCCCGAGAACCCCAGATACTTGTCCACTTGAACCTTAAAGTCCGTGCATGAGAAACAGTGTCACATTGGAAATCCGCTGGATTCTTTTCTTGGCTACAAACAGTTGCAGTACCAAAGTCAGATTTGCAGGTGAAACAATAGTATGAGGAGAATATTAACTTAGCGAGTCATTCTTCACAGTCCGTATGTTTGCAGTAATGCATGGAAGGCTAATGTAGTGACATTTGATCCTATTTTGGATGGGTATAGTGTTAATCTGATCAGAGATCTAATCTTAACTATTAATTTGAGAGTAATAGGTCTGTGTTCAGTCCAACAACAGCACTGTTGCCTATTTACATAGGACAGTTGCCTATTTACATATCCAGCAGACACTGATCAACATTATCATTCAGCGTGGAGCTGAAAGATGCTAAAAGGCTCAGCATAGCTGCGAGGAACTGCAGGGCTGGGCCATGTGGTCCACCGTTATTGTGACAATATTGATTAGTGCAGCTTTAAATCATAATTGCATTGTTTTCCCAGTATTTTAGGTGTTTCAGCTCAGATTGTGAGCTAGCTAAGTTCTAAGTATCTGGCCAGCTAAATGTCAGTGGCTAGTAGTTGCATGTCAGCTGCTTTTAAGCTAGCTGGCAAAGCTAAAATCCAGCGGTTTATGTTGTTCATGCAGCAGGTCCTAGTGCGAGTAGTAGCTACAAGAACCAATGATTGCTCTTGCTTGCCATTAGTTCCTCAAAACCTAAGTGAATAATAGTGTAGACATTGACTAATGACCTGCGTACTGGTGTGGTCCAAAGTTTAGTCTGTCACATGCTAAAGCTGACAGACACTTAACCCAAGATGACGAGACATCTTTCACTTATAAAAGTCAATATTTGAACAAGACTAAGCTAAGCTCAGGGGAGGTTTGAGTTCCAAGTTGTGGGCCTACTGCCATTTAGCCATATGTTTGGAGTTAACCCACTTCCCTCTTTCAAATCCGAATCCAAAGCGTAAACATGTATTGTTCTCTCGCTATCTCTGCTATTCGTTTACGAGTCCTTTTTGGATTCAAATGTAAAAGGCATCACTGCAAAACATTTCCATTTCAGTGAGTGATCTCAAACGCTTCCTTTTCTTTCTTTTCTCCAACGTTGCCAACATTTTGTGTCAACAAGTGTGTCATTTTCGTCGTCTTATACAGACACACAGTTTTGTACACACACAAGCGCCTGTTATCCCTGTCCACATCCAGATCTCGGTCAGGACTGATCCAGTGCCAGAAGCCTCGACTGTAAACTGTTGCAATCCCGTGCCAAATTGTGAGCAAAACAAGTTCTCAATCAGTGTGTCACTGACGAGAAGAAGTTTCCCCTTTCCAACTAGTAGTGTGATGCATTACGAATCCATTAAGCAACAATTTGAGCCCACATGGGGAAAGTGGCTACCACCTCTGTTATTCTTGTTACTATTTGTTCCAAATACACTTAATACTTAATAATACCAGATTCCTTTATCCTTATGGGAATTCCAGTTAATATAGAGATTATAAAGATGACGAAACCATTCTTTTTAGAACTTGTACTCTTTGCCCTTTTCGGGTGAAACAAGTTAAACATGATACATGGTTGTCGGGTCAGCATGCTTTTATATGTTAGGGGTTGTTATAGTTTTTTGCTGAAAGTCAGAGGACTTCACATTTCTTTGAACCGTATTAAAGAAATTTTTTTAGAATGCTTCTCCTCTGACAGTCAGGATGGTCTTCTCAAGACCAGAAGAGAAAAACACACATGTTGCTTGGTAAACGTCCTTCTTACATCTGGAATCTGGAATCTGTTAAATGTCCCCGGGGTCCACTCAGAGCTTGGTAAAACTGCTTTCTCCTTATATGCACCCTGGGCATGGAATGAGCTGCAAAACACCATCTTAGATACACTCCCTTCTTTGAATACCTTCTACAAACTGCCCTAAAGGACACGTCATGTTGAACATAATCCTGGACTTGAGGTGGACTATGTTATGGATATCGCTGGTATGGCCTGAGTGCCTTTCTTCTTTTACTATTTCCCTTGTGCTGTTCCCTTTCCCTTATTTTTATGTGTTGGACGTGTTCTAACGTGAAACGGCTCGTTTCGCTGCCGTCTTGACCACCTCCTGGCTAAATAAAGGCTAGATAAAATACAAGAAATGTTGTTCTGTGCTCCTACAGCTTTCTCTTTGGAGGGATCAGGCCTGAGCTTCGCAGACCTTTTCCGCCTGGTGGCTTTCTGCTGCATCAGCAGGTGAGTTGATGAGTTGAGAATGAATTACTGATGATTGCAGAAAGGCAAAGTCAAATCTGAACACACAGACCTGATGCACATGTTTTTAGATTTAGTTTGACTTACATTTCTTGAGGAACTCCAGAACTTTTCCTTAGTATCAAAGTAATCCAGTAGTAATGGTTGTCTCTACATCAACCAGATATTTGCGCTGTGTTGAGAAAAAAAAAAGAGGTAAGCTATTGATAATTGCGCCTGCGGGGTGATGTGGGCTGTTTTTGTTTGGTAGATATAAGGTTTGTACCACGTACTGTTTCTTTTGTATACAAAAGGAGGCTTTATATAGGTACTTTCTGTGTTCTTCAGTCATCACATTTAAAGTGTACACGTTTCACTGAGAGATTATTTCCTTTGAGAAATCTGTAGGTATAATTTTCGGCTCTGATCGCTCAGGATTGCTTAATTTGAAGCCTTTACAAAGCGTGTAAAAGCTTTGAAAGGTCTCGTAAAAAGAGCCAACGGGGAGGAGAGCAGCAGGCACATATTACCCTCGGGCCGTGTGGTTGAATACTGGGTTCAGCCAGCACCACACACCCAGGCCAAGCCACGCTCCTCTTCTCCAACGCAGTGACTCACACACTTGTAGGAATAGGCTTTCGGTCCCGCCCCTCTTTCACTAGATTTTCCTTTTTCTCTGTTGGCCGAGCGTTTCTCCCTTTCACCCCACCGTTTCTCTTTTTTTCGTAGGGATGTGTTGCCCTTCACTCTGAAGCTTCCGGAGGCCATCGCTTCTGCCAGAACGTCTGCTGATCTTGAGGAGGTTGCTAAACTTGGAACAGGTTTGTTCGCTCAATGGAATGTATATTTGGGGGAAGCACGCCTGTCAACAACTGATGGCCGGCTGAAAGTGAGATTTAAAGACAAAGTTTTCTCGAGAAAACAACAGAATGTAGATACAAAATACAATAAATATGCTTCAATCAGCATGATTCTTCATGCTGAGAGCGATTCCTTTTTTTTTTCATCTGGAAAGAATTACCACAAAATTGGCCGATAGCATTCACAAATTTGCAAAATAACACTTGTTATGTTAATAAATGGGGGCTCGTCCGAGATAGAACGTCCATGGTATGAGGTAAATGTGTGTTTGGGCCTCTGTTTGAGTGTAGTAGTCATCTTTTTGGTTAGATCATGTGTAATTGCTGCTGCTTGTTTAGTTGGTGCTCGACTGGGTAACTGCTTCAGCTGCTTGGAGTTTTGGTGTTGAGCACCCTGACTACGTAGCCACTGCGTAGGGCAGTGGAAGAGCTTGCCACTTTGTTGTTTAGCCTTTCTTATTTTTGGTGGTTCAGCGTTTAAAGTCGCTTCGAGCTTGGCAAGCCACTGAAGACTTGCTAGGTTAGTTAGCCACCTTGGTAGCCAGGTAGGGGTCGGGGTGTCCCTCTACAGCTTGTTTCTCTAGTCTTGCCACTGTGCACAGCAACTTGGTTATGATCTTTTTGCACGAGATGATCTACTTTTTGGTTGATAAATGGCAAGTGGTTTGACTTATATAGCGCTTTTCAACCTTCACGGTTCCCAAACACTATTTGTTAAGTTGTAAAAATATAGTGTAGTACAGGGGTATTCAACTAAAATTCAAAGAGGTCCAGTTAGAGAAAGTGTCCTCAAGCAAAGGTCCGGAACATCATAATGTCTAACGTCTAATGTCTGGCGTTGTGATTTAGTGTGATATAAATTGAAGTAGCCTAGTAGTTGTATCAACGTCTGCCTGTCATCAACAACTGACTGTCAAATCAAATAAAGAAAGTACAATTCAAAAACATTTATTGTCACTTAACATTGAACTCTACAGATATATAATACTGTAGATATGTATAATGTTCTTCTGTCATTAAGTAAAAGGGCTACTTTATTTTGTCACAAAGCTCTTCTTTTTGTTTTCCCTCAAGTAAGGTTTCAGCTACTGCACTCATGCACTCCTTGACAACCCCTCCATCAGTAAATGTTTTTTTGTGTTGACCCAAAATCCAAGCAACTCTGAGGGAACACTCATTAGCACGTTGTTGGGCAGTGAATGAATGGGTCGGGATCCTGGTGGATTGGTCATGTCATATAAGACTGCTTATTTTCTGTGACCTCAGTTCAGACTTGAGTGGGTACGTTTGGTCACATCACCACTTTTAATGAACGCCATGGTCTCTGAGCATATGAGACGCACTGGTTTTGTGCTCTCAGTGGGAAGAATAAACATGAATGAGTCTGTCCATTCCGGGTTGAAAGCTCTGTTTTCGCTGTCCACTTTTCTCTTCTTAGCGCCATGTGCAGTTATTTTTCTCTGTTGTCTCTTACTCGCCTCTCCGTCTTCTCTCCCTGTATCGTTAACTCTTCTTATCATCTGTCACTCGCCTCTCACCTCTCTCGTTTGTCCGTATTCAGAGTCGCAATGTTCCTCGCCTGGAATGCACAGATTTGATTGGCTGAGTAGCGTCACGTGGGCTGGCTTTACTGGTGAGTTTCCTGAGCTGCTGAACCAGTGCCGTAAAGACAAGAAAAGCTTTGCCGGTTAAAATAGAAGCACCCCGTCAAAATTTAAAATCCCATAATAATTTATTGATTATAGGTCCGGGTCCGTATAGGAAGGCGTCTGGGTCCAGACTCAAACCGCGGTCCGCCTGTTAGTGACCTATGGTGTAGTAGCTCAGGCATGTTGAAATCACTAGAGAGGAGTCTCTAGTCTATAGTAGGTCATGTGTGCAGAGTGGTAGTATCACTGTGTCATGTTTATTATAAATCTTCCTTATTGCATCAACAGACACACTTCTCCAATCAGTGTGAAGCAATTAGTGGTAATATTGCATCTTTTTTTTTTTTTTTTGCAGCCGAACTGGTTTGTGCACTTCCCTCAGCCTGTTGCAGATTCAGAGAAGCAGGGAGGGTGTCATCCATCCCACATCTGTTGTGCGTAAAAAAAAAAATGTAGTTTTGTTTTTTCCCCCCGAGGCGTGACACTCGTAATTCCCATCCCAACACCCCTCCCCCACCCCCACCCCTGCTTGAAGGATTAACTGGCATGCCAGTGCTAAATGACTCACCCCCAGGGACAAAAGCCCCTTCCAGGCTCCACATCAGTGCTGCGCGGCTGGGCATGGACTCGGGCGAGAGCTGGGCGACTCTGGAGCTTGTCCTCCCTCCCAGCTGTGGGAGGCCTCACCACAACAGCTTTGGACACTTTCATTCATGTACTCTGACACGTGGAAATGAAGACTGTGTCATTTAATTTATGTGTTTTATTTCTTAAAAGAGCAGGCATTATTTTTTGGCTCATACCTGCTTCCTCTAACTTTAGCAGAATATACTATATACGTCTGTATTTAACTTAGCTGAGGCACAAGTAGTGGTTTAAAAGTGTGTAGGTGTTGTTGGACTTATTTTCCAAACCACTTCCCTTTTGCATATCTCACTCATGAGTGACCTTTCTGTCCATTCAGCCTCTGCTGCTGTGACTCAACTCTGAGCTATCATGTGTACTCTGGGCTGACTACTTCCAATGCCCCTCGGCCTGACCGCCTCCTTACTCTTAAAGAATTCGGCATGACACAATGACTGGATGACACCCTCCATTTTTAACGCTGCCTCAAATGATCTACAGACGTACATTTCCTCTCTCTCTCTCTCTCTCTCTCTCGCTCTCTCTCTTCATTCATAAAAGGGATCCTGTTTATTGAGGTGACACAATGATGGGTGTTGTGTCCGTGAAGGTAATTGAGCAAGGGTGAACAGTTGATCTAAAAGGCAATTCTGACGTACATGCGGGCAACGTTTGTGGCTGGGAAACGTGAGAAAAGAGCACCGTTGACTCTTGACGTCTTCACAGTGTCATATTACCTGTTATATGGCTCCCACCTGTAATGAGAGTTTGGTTAAGGCAACAGTCAGTCGTATTTTGTGATGCCTTGTTTGAAGGCACTTCTGTTGATTAATAAGTTATCAAGTTGAAGTATGAGAGACCAGCCAATATTTCTTCGCTGGAATACTACCAAGCCTCAGGTTTACTGTTTATCGGTTTGTCGTAATTTGATAAAATTTAAATTTTAGGTATTAAAAACTGGACTGTGACAGCCCACTATACGGGCCCTTACCATTTCACTTATTGGTGCTTTGGCGGTGTATTTTACATATTTGCAACCAAATTACCGCAAACGATTTGCCACACAGACAACTCGGGTCCTTCAGGGTCCTTCATAAAGGCTCCCCTTGAAGCTTGGTTGATTAGTTGCTGTATTTTGACCGAACCGTGCAAGTAGCTCAAATTGCATTTAGTTAATTGCATTGCATTTCTAGTTGTTTTTGCTAGTTTGGCATTTCTTTTCTAAAGCTACATCATCTGTGTAGCACGAATTAAGCAGCATGATGAAGAAAAGACAATGCAGAGAAGAATCGCAGCAGAGCTTAACTGTCAATCTGAACGATAGATGGAACTTTTCTTGAGGCATTTATTCCTGTGGTCTGAGCTGCCAAACTTCAAATGGCTGGAATCAACATCATGAAGGCCAAGATGCAGTTGAAATCTCCAGAAAAAAGTGGACCTTGAATCAAGATTATTTGTCAAACTACCATGTCCAAGGTCGACTTCTTACCTCTTCTGTATTTATTTAGTGGGACAAATACATCAAATAAATAAAATACGTTGACTTCTGGTGACTAGTCGACTGTTAGGATATTTATGGCATCGTTGTCCGTGAAATTGGTGTTACCCATCTGCCAAACTGCATGCACACTGTCTCATATTTAGCAACTTGTCCGTGCTTTTCAATCAAATGTTTTGATGTGCTTATGTGTCTTGTCAGCAGAAAGGTGGTGGTTGACGAGTAGGTTAAAAGATTGAGTGATTGCCTCGGGCCTGTGAGCGAGGGGTCGATAAGATCTGCTTTACTTTGCTCTGCTGCAGGTGTGCCTTATCTCCTGGAAGTCCAACGCTCCTGTGGTTTGCAAAATCTAATATAAACAGACATTCACGAAGATAATCCACCGTTTTAACAACACGTAGTCGAGTATTTTCCTAATACCTTTACGTAGCCACGCTGGTGGTCAGTGTGAAGAAAATTAAACTTGTCCCCGCACGTCTCTTTGTTTTATAGTCATGTTTACCAATCGGCAGAGTAAAACTGACAGACTCAGCCACATATCAGTTGAGATGATTTACCTTTTCTTATTTTGCGACCCTTTGAGATAACACTTGTTGCCTTTGTATTACTCAGCTCAAGTGTTGGAGCTCCGTAAAAGGCAGTCAAATACTACATGAGCCCAGTCAGTAATTAGGTCTCTGTCTCTCTACAAGTCACCCCCCCCCCCCCCCCCCCTCCCGAGTTACTCTTGACTTTCCCATTTCTTACGTCAACCACGCCAAACCACATTCCACTCTGCTCTCAATTCCAGGTGTACAGTGTGTGTGTGTGTGTGTGTGTGTGTGTGTGTGTGGACACAGTACAGCAGCGCTTTGCTGTGCTTTGCATATACTTGTGTGAACATGCCTGTACGTATCAAAATAATTCCACAAAATTAGAAGTGTCAAGAAAAGGTCATCAAAACTTTATCTCATGAGATTACACTATAGTATAGACCATCAGAGCATGTAAAAAAGGAGGAGATATTAATAGAAGAGAGAATAAACGAGTAGTGTGGGAAATAGGAAAAACTTTAGTCTCGATTTGTCAGGAAGAGAGAGAGAGAACAACAGACAGAGAAACAGACCACGCAACTTCAACTGAAAGGGAGGGAGGCGGGAATACTGCGCTAACAGCCCGCCCACACACACACACACACACACACACACACACACATTGACATGAGTGAGTCATAACACAGAGTCGAGCGTGAGTGAGCCAGTCGAGTTTCAGCCCGTGCAGACGCAGCAGTGTGTCTCCTGCAGCACCGTCAGAACTGTACGGAGAAGTTCGACTGAGTTTGAGATCAGCAGCTGGCCTGCGCGTCGCTCAGCTTGCGGGATCACAGTGAGTATTGTCGCCCTCTCTTTCCTGCTCTGCGGCTGTGCGAGGG
The DNA here is from genome assembly GCF_043641665.1 of Enoplosus armatus. NCBI lineage: Eukaryota > Metazoa > Chordata > Actinopteri > Centrarchiformes > Enoplosidae > Enoplosus > Enoplosus armatus. Next base: position 22,029,209 of record NC_092191.1, on the reverse strand, counting down.
AGCCGCTCTGTGACTGGTACGAGAGTTCTATTGTTCCCGGTGGTGTGTGTCTTGTCTCGTTGTTTGCTCGGTCCGGCACGGCTTGGATTCTAAAGGTTCAACAAACTGTCATTGCAGTCATTTTCCTCTCTCTCTCTCTCGCTTGCTGAGGCAGAGCCTCTCGGACTGAAAAAGTAAACAGCAGTGATTTTGCACTGAGCGGCATTTAGAGGCTCTCTTGAGGCTGGTTGTAATTACAGGACTTGCATTGACTCATTGAGAGTGGATGAGTGGACAAAATTGGCATAAGATAATCATTTTTCAGCATGTTTTCCTTGCTGCCGCTCACTGTGGCATAGCACAGTTTGCTTTGAGTCTATACAATTGTCTGCTACCAAAGGAACAGCAGGAGACAATTAGCTGACAGTTTCATTGTTAGGCTTAAATTGGCACACAAAACATGGCTCAATATGCACCATATTTTTTGGAGAGTAAAACCATAAAGTTTCTTTCCACTTACTTTGAAAACGCAGCACCTTTTAGGCTATGATTATTGCTTTTGCATATGCTCAGTAAGTAATCTGATACACACAAAGCTGTCAGTATTGTTCCAACTCCATTCCAAAACTGCGTATGTGATGGAAAAATGTTTTCATGGCATTTGCTATTGCTTTGGCCTAGTCTGAATCTGCAGCAAGCGGCTGCTCGAACACTGTGGGCAGAAGCATTGGCACCTCAGTCTGTTTTAAACTGCCTCCGGTAATCGACATAGCTAGGTGATGCAATCACAAATGGGTTAGCATGTTCAGTGAGGCTATTTTCAGACAAATCTTTGTCAACAATGGTGACACTATTTTGGGCTGATTACACCCACACCAAACAAGGGGGAGTAATGTGCTAGGAAACCTTAAGGGTTCCAAACAGGGGATTTATTGTCCAAATGATGCTACGAGCTGGGCTCATTAGCATAGTTTTGGTAACTGTCAACAACTAATAGAGTGTCAAAGCCTTCCGGTTGGAACACGTTTTAAGTTATGTTCTCGCATGCCCTGACATAGACTGTAATTACAGTGTATTAGACTTATAAGACTATAATTATTCAATTCATGGGGTTCACCAAACCAAAAGAACATGTGTAACAAACTGAATGTGTTATGCAGTGCAGTTTATGATGAATATACTGTTAGACCTCCAATTGTTGGCCCTCAATAGTGATGAAAATGCTTTGGTGTTTGATAAAAGGGGACTTCACAGACTTCATAGAGTACTACTACATATGTGGAAAAAAGTTGTATTATTATTATTTTACAACAAGTCATGTCACTCGAGTCGTTTTTAAAAATCTAGGGGCGTGGAAGTGAGTTTGCCAGACCTCTGTAGCCCACTCCTCATCTCTGCTTGAGGCTAGCGGCCCGGCGCTACATTAGCTGCTACTAGCGCAATAGTCCTGAATCTCTGACCAAACTGATGGGTCGAGTTGCCTTGTGGGTAATGCAGGCACCAGGTGTTGACAAAGGAAGAAGAATGTGTGGAATAACAACGATGATATCGCTGGTTCCGCTGCTTCCTCTTTATCCTTTTGTTTTTAAACTGTCCATCGTGAGTCCAACAATGTTATAGGAATGTAATGCTAAATCGGTGGAGTACTCTTTTAATTATTTTGTCTGAAAGCTGGTGAAAAGGCAGCTACCGATTATGAGGTCCAGGTTTGGCCAAGCTAATGTTGGCTTCAATCCACATACTACTATGTTATGCGGATCGTGGTATTGCTATCCCCACGGATGAGACATATATTGCCACTTGCATGTTGTACCACACCCTGCCCGCTTAATATAGGTCAAATATTTCTCTCACTGTCTCACACAGGCTTCTGGGATGCTCAGTTGTGCCACAGGGGGAAGGACTCAGTCTCCTTGGCAGGAATATCTGCTCCCGACAGACCACCTCCCCCTGCCCAGAGACCAGACTCCTTGGCAACCACCCCGGGGCGCCCACGGCTTCGAACTCGCACCCCATCTGAGCTTGAGTGTTGCCAGTCCAACGGAGCACTTTGTTTCATCAACCCCCTCTTCATAAAGGTTCATCAACCAGATGGCGACAACAGCACCACTTCAAATCCTTCTGGGACAGCAAAGCAAGGCCTGAGGGAGGAACCCATTAGCAATAGCCTAGAAACCAACAACAAGGACACTCAACACTCTTGCAGAGACAGTCCTCAGGTCTGTAGCGCTGATTGCAGTGACAGCAGCCAGTCCGGTCAAAGCAACCTGCAGAGCCTTGACAGAAACACAGAGCTACAGGACGATAACAGTGAAACCAGCAGCAGCAATCAGAAGCTTAGTGCTGCAGACAGTGCGTCACGGTCCCCACCTCCCCGTCCACCCCCACCTCGCTTTGCGCCGCAGCGCTCAGCCCCTCCTCTCCGACAGCGCAGTATGCCAGAGAAGATCTCCTGGATCAATGTCCCCAAGGAGAAGGTGGAGGAGAGAGAGAGGGGCAGCAGCCTCCTTTCCCGTCTGGGCTCCTCACTAAGCATTAGCCCCTCCTCCTCCCCTCCCAAGAGACTCAGCATCAGCTCCCCCATATCCATCCCCCGGCCCTCCCTGCCCATCTCTCTATCATCTCTCTCTTCCTCTCCACGTCGGGCCAAGCCCTCACCATCGTCCAGCCAGGAAGATGCCCAGTGCCACTTGGCGCTGGAGGAGCAGACTATTGAGAAAGCCCTCATTAGGGCCAAACTGTCTCAGCGTAATGCTACCAGAACCCCCGCCCAGGACTCCAGCAGTCCTTCAGACCCTTCACTGATGGCGACAAACAAGCGGGCAGAGGTAGCAGGAGGAGAGGAAGAAGCAGGCGAGGAATGCAGTGGCGGCGGCCAGAGGCTGAGTGACATGAGCCTTTCCACAGATTCCTCAGACTCTCTGGATTTCTCTCAGTCCTCAGTCTTCTTCCTTCCTCCTCTGCATGACCCCAGCCCCCCCACTGTGGCAGACTTTAACACCCACCTCCCCCTCTCCCTCCCACCATCCCACCTGCCTTACTGCAGCATGGAGGATGACGAGGACGACGAGGACGATGAGGACGACGAGGAGCCTGACTATGGCGTCAGCCTTGAGAGCGACCAGGACCAAGACCAGGACCTGACCATGGTGCCACCAGGCCACCGCACAAAGCGTCGCCCCAGTGCCAGCGCTTTGGTCCTGCAGAAGGCCCTGCGGGGGCACCTGCGCAAGATGAGTGGCGTTTTCAACTCGCTGCTAACGCCCGAGAAGAGGGCGATCCGCAGGGTGGTGGAGTTGTCCAGGGACAAAGGCTCGTACTTCGGCTGCCTGGTGCAGGACTACCTGAGCTACATGGGTGAGGGTGCGGGCACCCAGGCTTGGCAGGGCTACGCCTCCGGACTGGAGCTGCTGCAGACCCTCCGCCAGTTTATCACTCAGATGAAGAGCTACCTGCAGCAGAGCTCCGAGCTGGAGCCGCCGATTGAGAGCCTCATTCCTGAAGACCAGATCGGTGAGTACTAAAAGAAATAGTTTACTCTGGCTCTTAGCTCTGCTTTTTCACCTTTACCAGACCAGCAATGGCTTGTGCACTGCAAATATTAACTATTACCTCACTCTGGAAACAATGTCAGCTTAATGCTTTAATTATAGTAATTGTGGGTGTATGTCGTGGGCCTAAAACTGTTAGATTACTGCTGACATGCTGGGACTGCTCGATTGCAACATTTCTACAGTTTAAGCATTATGACCTTGTGTTTGGAGTCGTTTCTGTGTGTGTTTGCAAATAATCTAGTTTTATTTTTGGTTACTGTGAATGAGTAATGTATTTATGGGGAAATCTTATTCCTTATGGAAACACTATGTCACAGAAGGCACGTTTTAATGCAGACGCAGCAGTTTCACTTCGATATTTTAGCAGCCAGGTCATTGGAAAACGTGTCGTCACGTGTTTGCTGCTGGATGTGTGCACGTGTGTTTATGTGTATGTATATACTCATGGTGAAGCCATGGCCATCAGGCTAGCTTTAGTTAATTGTATGTTGGAAAGTCAGTATCCATTAGAAAAGCAAAGGACAGGTGAACACGGGGTAAAATCAGTCCTTTTGAAATGCAAATATCTTGTATTCCAATACTAATATTTGCATTACCCTGGTATTGCCCTTTATTCTATCCATCCTTTATTGCATCTTACAATACCATGACAGCAACATGAAAGGGGGAAACCAGACACAACCACGCACACCTGCCGGATGAGCGGTCTGAATCATTTAGGCCAAGACTCAGTGGCTGCATACGACCTTGGACAGAGTAACATGTAAACAAAGAGCACAAAGAGGGTTTTATCTCAAGAGGAAGGGGGCTGTTGAACCAACCTGTTTCTGCTAGCCCACGGTCAAATAGTTCACCAGAGGGCTATAATTATAAAGTCATGAACTGGGCGGAAAACTTTTATCAGTAGTCATCACATAACGTGATCTTGAACGCTGACATTTTGCGTTTTCAGGTTGGTTCGTCAGCCAGTTTCCCTGTGTTTGTCCCCGTTTCCTCCTCTGCCCTCACTTGCGCTGCCCAGGTGTTGTACATCTGATTCCACAATGAGGGGCACCTGGCCTGAGATGGAAGTACTTAAAAGGTCCTAGACCAGCATCAGAAGGAGAGAGGCTTCTGGCTTGCTGCCTCTCTGCCTGGGATTTTTGTGTGTGTGTCGTTTTGGTTGTCTTGATCCAGTGTTTTGGTTGCATATGTCTTTTGTATAATAAATCCCATGGCTTTGGTTGTTTTTAAAGGTGTCTCACTGTGGTTGATTTGGGTCGGTGGTGGAGTTTTTGTTAGTCCCATAGGGCCGCCCAAAGAGTGGGACGTAACAAATTGTTAGAATGAGATTTTTAGATGAGATTTTTTTTTTCTTTTTACTAATTTTGCATCTGTTACGTTATCTTCCTCAGACGTTCTTATTAAAGAGGCACTTCACGGTTGGGTCTTACATACGTTGCATTTGGAACTGCCCTCTGGGGAAAAAGTCTCACAGGAACTTGGCTTGGCTTGTTTCTGTTAAATCTTTCAAGTGAAGGGCTCTCTTTGACAAGTGTCCCGCAAAAAACTATTGAACGAGCTTCTTCTATTAGCTAGGAGATGCATTTTATTTCAATGGATTAAGCCCAGACCTCCAACTGTTAACCAATCTTCAAAGTTTTGCCGATGGAGCGCTTGAGCTCAGTTTTGAAGGGAAATAAGAGGGCTTTTTCTAAACTACCTCCCAGACGGCACGGCAGACCCAGTATGCAGGGGGGCGTTGTAATGTGGACTGGCCTCCCTCTTGAACCCCTGTGAATGCCTAATGCCCTCTCCTGGGTATTCTATTGCTCTGCCTTAGCTGTGTATTTCCTGATCCATGTGACATATCTAAGTTCTGAGATCACTATGAAATGTCCATGTTTTTCATCCTATATGGTCTGTGATTTGCCCCTACCAGTCCTAGCTGTCAGACACAAATATATTTGTGTGTTGCGTGTGGCGGTCTCCCCCTCTCGTGCCTGAGTTACTGAATGGCCTACTTTTCGCCGGGATGACACACTGCGGTTTTAGTTCTTGGAATGGTTGCATAATGTTTTGTTGTGGGAAGCTTCAGAGAATTGTTTTCTGCTCGACTCAAAGGCTGGCCAGCCCAGATGCATTCGGGGCGGCCGCCTGCCAAGTCGTACAATCTCTGTCTTACTCCAGCTCGTCATTTGAAACCAGCTCTCCAATCAGAGTGGGAGGATTTGCGGCAAGCCCCCTTCCACTTTCTGTCTCGCTCTGTCTTTCTCTGACACTGTTTTTGCATACATAGTGTTTCTTTTGCTGTCTTTTGCTCTCTCTCTCTGTATTTCCCTCCTTGCTTCAAAATAATGTGCCAGTATTTTGGTGCTTTCATGCAGCATTTAATGCATGGGGGGGAGCAAATTTAGAGCTGACATAGTAGCAAAGAAAACGTGTAACAAAATGCGTAACATAATTTTTCAGAGGAGACAATCACACAGTTTCAAATATGGACGATGCTGTTGTTGTTGTTGTTCCTGCCTAGCACTCACTCAGCAACCCAGCCATGTGTGTGTTTTGAGTCAGGATGTTCAGGAGGGGAGGGGTGAGGGGAGTGGTGGTGGGGGGTGGCAGAATAGAGTTCCTTGTATTCCACTCATCCCACACTGCGAGGCTCCCCTCCAGCAGACACAGCCAGAGGCAACTTGACATGAAGCTCTGTTTGTGTGGCGCGTCACACAGTGTTCATGTGTTTTTATAATAACATCAACAGCTGGATAAGACCCGGGGCTCTGCTGTATTTGCGTTGGAGGGTCTCGGATATTAGCTCGGATCCAAAAGCTTTCCTTCTCACCACCCAGAAAAACTCATTGGCATAAGAGAGCTTAGTGCAGTTGAGGCCTGTCCTTAATTATTATTGGCTTAATTACCGTGACTGGTATTTCTATCTTTCGAAAGATACCAACTAGATCTTTGTCCTGTAGCTGGAGCCAGCAGCCCGGCACACTTAAGAGGTGCTGAGGTTTGGTGGATTTTGTTCCTTTTGGGACAGAGCCAAGCTAAGCTAAGCTAGCAGGCCACAAGTCGAAGTGAGCAAGACACTGAACCCTAAGTTGCTCCCGATGGAGGCCAGCACCTTGCATGGCACCTCGGTCTCGGTTGAAAAGCGCTAATAAGTCCAAGTCCATCTAACTCTCAACAAGAACGTGAACAAGTGTACTCGATTTCATCCCTTGAACCTACTCCGATCCATCTAGAAGGCTAAATGCTGAGAGTAAACCATTTCTTTGGACCTCTCAACACTGGTCCCTCTACCTGCTTGTTTGGACGACCCAGGGTTAGGTACGACGGCTATTTTAAGGCGTTTATCATCGAAGCAGGAAGTATGCAATCTATGTATCAGGAGAGCTCCTTGGTTCAGTGACAGGACAGATGGACACACCTCGCGTCCTGATTACACCAGGCTATTTTTACTACAAGGACACACAGTCTAATGGTCTACATGTCTTTGCCTTTCTGTGTGTGTGTGTGTGTGTGTGTGTGTGTGTGTGTGAGTGTGTGGTTCTATTTGCCTAAAGTTTTCCCCTGAAAAATGTATCACAGTGACGTGGAGATAGTACTATATAGCTCATAAAGCTTTTACATTACAAAACATGCCACAGCAGTGAAAATGAAAAGGTTTTAATGTTGAAATTCCCTTGTACAATTGTCAAGGACAAGGTGAGAAGAGGACCGAGAGGATGTTTGGCGAGAGGATGTTTATATCAAGCGGGAAGAGGCCCTGCTTCGTGGCAAGAAATGCGTGCGTTTTTCTGTCCGACTGCTTTGTTTTGGCTGTCCTTGACTGATAAGTTGACTGCCTCTGTTTTTCTGCCATTTGCCTGTGAAACAACACAATTGAGACTCGGACTAAAAGGCGGAGTTTTTAAGCTAGGTGCATGAATTCAACTTTGAAGCCAGGACAGGACCCAGAAGTGCAGAGTGGTCAGCAGTTCACTCTTGGCCGTTCCTCTGAAGAAAACCCACTCGCACTCTTCCGAGCCTGTAAGATGCACAAGTTTACTTTGAGATCTGGACTTATCTCCCCTTTTTAGAAGTACATGAACAGAGCCCTTGACTTTATGCCCGGAGTGAGGAATGTTGGCACTGCGTTCCCTGCTTTTAATCACTTCAACAGACCTGTGGGGAGTCCAGTGATTAGTGAGCTCCTGGAGAAGTATTTGGGAATAAAGAAAATGCTAGAAATAACAGGCAAAATTCGAAAAAAGGAAAAACAAAGACTAGTTCCGACCATCATTCAGACCCCTCGCTGCATACTAGGGCTTCAACTAATGGTTATTTTCTCAATTTAATCATTTTGTCTGTAAAATGTCTGTAAATACGTGAAAAAAAAAGAAGCCATTTTATAAATCTATTCAATCGAATATAATTGGCTGATTAGTTCACAGCACGACAGTTACAGCTCTAGTACTGTCTTAACAAAAGGGTGACACAAGAGAAGTCGAAGAAAAAGCTTTGTTACAGAGAATCTTTATCTTTTTGTATTCCTTTTTCTAATTCTTATTAGTCTTTTAGCACAGCCTGAGAGAAGTGACGAATAAACCTTTGGAATCCTTAAACAGAAGGAGTTCTACAAATGGCTAATTGTGAAGAAAGGAAAAATTTGACCTTTTGAAATGCAATGAGGAAGTGGTTTCAGGCGGTAATGGTTGCCACGCACTTGTACATGTACCGAGACTTACATTTGGTTTTTCCTTGTACCTCTTGTGCCGGAAATCATGGCCCAAAATACTTGCCCTGGTACATAGTTTTTTATCTTTGTGAAAGTGGAGGAAATGTTTGATCAGAAGACTCCTGGCCCGAGCCACGGCGAGTTTCTGTAACACCTCCGGGAAGTCACGGGGAACGTGAGGTGATATAACGATGTCGGTTTCATCCCAAATAACCTGAGATCATCATCATCTCACCCTGGAATACTAAAATTTAGCCAACTAAATCCACTCTTCACCCTAAATCCGTGCCAGTGCACAGTAAGCCGAGCAAAAACAACACCCATTGTGCTGATGATGCCAGTTCAACGTGCTGGGCGCCCTACTTACTGGCAGCTCTCAATCAGTATGCGTGGCTAAGGAATGAGGAAGTGAGACTGTGCTGGCGGCTTCACTTCCAGCTGAGGTGTCAGCAGGTAGCAGTGATGTGGGATGCGGAGAAACTTTCCATTAAGTCCACCTAGGGAGGTGGAAGTCAACATCCCATAATGACAGCACCGACACAGGCTGGTTTATGTGAGTGGCAGATGCTGTGCTGGAAAGTAAAAATCTGTGTCTTCAGATGTGCTCAGCCAAAAAAAAAAAAAAAAAAAAGCTGCTGACTTTACCCTTTTCGGGATAAACGTCAGCAACACACACACACACACACACACACACACACACACACACACACACACACACACACACACAGCACTCGCACATGGTCCTTATTCAGCAGTGCTGTGGTTTGGCCTCCCTCTCTGCATCCACCCTGTCTGTGTTATGATATCATGGTGTGTGTTAGTCAGACTGCACGAGCTGAGTTTGTAAACGCTGATGTTGACACTGTCACCGTGCGGATGCACCCCCCCCCCCCCCCCCCCCCCTCCACACACACTCTGCACTCTGGATTATTCTGCTCCAGCAACAACAACACCCTCAGCTGTCTCGGACTTTGATTTACACAGACGTTGAACGTAGCTTGGCGTTCACACATGGCGGCGCCACGATACGACCTCGACAGTCTCGATGGAGCTTGTGGGTCCTGACTGATTTCGCTTCGGCTCACATTGTCCACAGCAGGACTGATAAGGGACGAGAAGCTAACCTTGACATTGTTTGCTCTGAAATTAATCACCTCAAAATAGACTTGACGGTGGACAGATAGACAAACGGGCTACTGCATACTGACACATCAGCACACGTAAAGGACTATTTAAGGTCACCAATTAGCCTAACGTGCACGTCGTCAGAGTCAGAGTGAACTATGGACCTCTCCACAGGGCCGTTATCTGAGGGTTGTATTTAGTCATCCTGCAGACGTCGAACAAGCGCAGGAGGGGCAGAGCACTTCTACTTCATGGGTGAAAATATCTATTGAATATCCGCAGTGTTAAAAGGAGTGGCGGATTGTACTAATAGAAACTGGCTAACTGAAATGTTTTCATCATAAGATGGGATATTTGTTGATGTGATGATCATGTGCTATGTACATCATATATCTTAGCTCTGTCTGTGTTTGTGTTGAAAAGCATCATGAAAATGTCATCACGAAAAGATTAATGGACTTCACTTATATGGCGCTCTTCAACCGCGACGGTTCCCAAAGCTTTACGGAGGTGGTCTCATTTACACACACACACACACACACACACACACACACACACTCACACACATTCACACACTGCCTCCCTGCTCTACCTCCCGTGCGACAGTGCACCACCATGCCACCGATTTAAAAAATAAATAAATAAAATAAAATAAATAAATAGATAAATAAATAAGGAACAAATTCCTCTCATACGAGGAGGAATTCAGCTCATTGCAACAGCCAATTGCATAGTTCTCCAGCATGTAGATAGGAGGGCATTTTGAAGTTTGCTGAGCCTGGTTTAATACAGAAATGAAATATGAAATAAATGTGTTGACGAACGAATTCAAGCGTGAACACGTAGCATGTAAACTAAAACAGGAACTCCACTGAGCTTGAGCTTTGAATGCCGTCTGATAACCGTCTACAACGTTCATCATTCATGACTAAATAAGCAACAATCCAGGTTAAAGTTCCTCAGTTATCACAGTCGAGCTTCAGGACTGTGTGGCCTGTATAGCCTGGCGACACAAGCAGACTTTCCACTACTGTCTTCACATTTTGTTCCAAATATTGCTAAATGTGGATTGGTGCATGGAAGTTCAAACCAGTGGAGATCGCTCAGACGAAACGGCACAAACACAAATGTCTCATGTGAAGCCACCAAAACTGTTGGTGCCAACTTTGGCAGAAAATGTGTTTATGAAGGGTCCTATCATATGAAATATGTTTTCAGGGCCTTTTAGTGTGTGTGTGCTCTGCTGCTTCCCTAGCCCCAGTTAATGCCTCTTGTGTATTACCCTAACATTTGAGTCACAAAGCTGAGAAAGGAATAGTACCCGGCAATATTGGAAAAACCCAGAAGGTCGTTTAACACCACTTCCTGCTCGTCTGAAGGTATTTCCAGACTCCAGAGACTCTTCCAAACATCTGGTTAAGTTAATACTCCCTCTAACTGATGTTGAAAATCTTCTTTATTGTGCTGCAAACTTCAGGGGAAAAAAAACTGATGCTCGGCTCTGGGACTGAAATGGTAATACAGGAGATGCACAAAAATGGTTGAGTTTGATTTGGCGTCAATAAAATATTGGTAATTTTTCAGAAAGCATGGACAGTGAAGTTTTGAGTTAGAAAAACAGTAAGTAAATCAATTTGTGCAAAAAGCCCACCTGCTTCCTTCTCTCCCCAGACCGAGTCCTGGAGAAGGCCTTGCACAAGTGCGTCCTGAAGCCCCTCAAGCCGGTGGTGAGCGTGGCCCTGCAGGAGTTCCAGGTGCGCAGCGGTGCCTGGCAAGAGCTGAAGGAGAACCTGTCATTGGCTAAGGCCCGGCAGCCGCAGGAAATGGGCGTGGCCGACACGCTGCCCCCGGACCCCGTGGCCATCGAGAAGATCAGGCACAAGTTCCACACCATGAGTAAACTGTACTCCCCAGAGAAGAAGGTCACCATGCTGCTGAGAGTCTGCAAACTCATCTATACTATCATGGAGGACAATTCAGGTAGATGCGACTGAATGTGTGAACGATTTTCACAATAACCCTCAGATCAATGGATAGAGTTTAAGATGATGAAACTGAAACTGTAGGATCTCACCGCCCTGGTCTGTCTGCCTCTCAGGTCGTCTGTACGGTGCTGATGACTTCCTGCCCATGCTGACCTATGTGTTGGCCCAGTGCGACATGCCCCGGCTGGACAATGAGATCCTTTACATGATGGAGCTGCTGGACCCCTCACTGCTCCATGGAGAAGGTATGTTTTGTTTAAACTGTAGAGCCTCCAGCATAAACTCCCCGCACTCTGATCAAGGTGCTGAGTTCCATTTGAATGATGCCTTTCTTTCTCTATACATATTGTTGACCTTCTGACCTCCGCGTGTTCACGTCCAGGTGGCTACTACCTGACCAGCGCCTATGGGGCTATGTCCCTGATCAGAAACTTCCAGGAGGAGCAGGCAGCCCGAGTGCTGAGCTCCGAAACCAGGGACACACTCCGCCAGTGGCACCGCCGGCGCACCACCCAGCGTTCTGCACCGTCCATTGATGACTTCCAGGTAAAAAGAAAAGAAAAAAACAACAGTAATGTTCACGTTGCTCATTCTCAAGATTACAACAAGTCTGGGGCACCTGGATTTTAGCATTTTTAAAGTTGTTGCATTTTAGCAATAGAGTTGATTTCAGTGATCCCGTTTAAAGCAGAGATTTCTCCAGCACCAAGCCAGTTCTGATAAGTTCCAGGAAGTAGACCTTCAACTCTACTTCAGATTGAAAACAAAAAGCCATAGTAGTCTTACCATTAAGGCTCCTACAGCAGACTTTGAAACATCCTGAAGAGCGTGTCCTGCTAAATCAGTATCACCACCATTTCCAGGGCTTCTTAACATTCACTGTCCTAAATTACAATTTACTTATGTATTCATCTTGTTTCAAGGACAAAGTCAAAAAGAAATGGGAGAATTGAAGAACTTTTTAAAGAACATTAAAACTAGTCACACACGATTAACGTGTAATTATGATTACGCATGATATGATTTGACTTAAATTGCGAGTTGAGCGTCACCTTAAGTACCACCCAGAAATAGTGTTCGGTTTGTGACAGAGTTAGGATGTTTGCCTAACTTTGTTTTTGTTTTGTTTTTTTTGACTGACCCTCAGAACTACCTGCGGGTGGCGCTGCAGGAGCTGGACAGCGGCTGTACGGCCAAGACCCTACAGGTCCGACCGTACGCCACCGTGGAGGAGGTGTGTCAGCTGTGCGCGCAGAAGTTCAAGGTGTCAGACCCTGAGAACTACGGCCTATTCCTGCTGATGGAGGGCAGCAGCCAGCAGCTGGCGCCGGACACCCACCCCCAGAAGATCAAGGCCGAGCTCCACAGCCGCTCGCAGGCCACTCCCTTCCACTTCGTCTTCCGCCGCTTGGCCAACGGCAACGCCTTGTCGCCGGCTCCCCTCGATCCCACACCCAACCTCAACGACTTCACCGTGGCCTCCGACCCCCAGGCCAACCTGAACGACCTCAGCGTTGACCTGCCGGCCCCCTCCCCCCCGCCCACTCTCGGCTTAGGCCTCAGTCCTACTCTGAGCCTCAGCCTGCCAACCAGCCACCTCAATGGCAACTCCATATCTATATGACTGTAGCAGGGGGCCGGCAGAAAGTTTGAACGGGGTCTTTGTCCCCCAGCTGCGACAGTGTTGCCCATTATCTCTAACAAACATGGTTCCATGGGACCTCAAAGGGCCAGGGTTCAACCGGGCAAAACACTGTGTCGTGCCAGTCTTTACAAAGCCTGACTTCTCCTTTTTGGACGACACGTCTGTCTCAGTCAACATCCCCTCGCTGGAAAGTTCTGTCTGACAGACACGGGTGAAAGAGGAAAAGAAGAAAGGAGGGAAGGAAGTGAGAGAGATGGAGTGTTTGTTTTTTTTTTTTGTTTTTTTTTACTTCCTTGGTTCTAGATTTGGCATCAAGTCTTTGCTGAACACAACTGTCAAAGTCTAAACACACAGTTAAGGTAGAGATATTGGGGGTCATGTAAAGTGTTATTAAAGACCACATTTACACACACAGTCCTGCCTTAATGCTGGTGCTTCAGGCGCTGCCTCAGGGTCAGCTGTTCTTGTTGTTACCTTTGGGGTACATGGAGGGAAATCAGATTCCAGATACATGTGAGATTAACCTTTGCTCAATCACTTTAAATATACAACAGCTAGTTTATTTGGGTGACAGGTGTGACTATGATTTACTCGTTACAGTTGCTGGTAAACTGTGTTATTGTGTTGTTTGTGTTTTGAAACTGTTAATCCTTCAGATCCTTGATGTGTTTTTGTTGGGTCTGGCGACACCCGGTGGCGACTAATGTACATAGCAATATCTCCAGAACATTTGTGGCCTTAAGTGGGGAGCTTTCACTGCAACAAAATTCATTAGAAGAAAAAAGAAGGGGAACACAGCTGTAACCTTAAGAAAACAGCTATATGATGTGTTTAAAATCATAAAGTCCTGTAGCAAGGGGACCCCCATTAGAAGATAATCCAGTTATATCAAATCTATGGTGTGACCACTGGCTTGTGGGTCAATGGTAATGCCAGTATTGTCAATGAACGTTAAAATGTGAACCATTGCCTATATATACAGTACATTGATTGGCTGTTGGGGGGGGGGGGGGGGGGGGCAACTAGTATGCAACTAGTATGCAACTACTTCTTCTTTTATCCCTCATTAAAAGAAAAAGAACTGTACAGAAAGAACCTCAACAAACCTCAGCATTAAAAGAGTACGGTAAAGGATCTTCCTTGTGAAAACCTGGCTCCTGCATTACCCACAATGCAAGTCAACCGCAAGCGGTTCGGTCCGGGATTTGGTTGCGTTACGCCAGTAGCAGGCAGCTCATGTAGCCTCTAGCCTCAAGCAGAAATGAGGAACCAGGTTTTTTTTTTCCCACTTGCAAACTTGAGGTGTTCAGCCCCTCAAGTCTTCAGGGACCTTTATCAGACTTCACACAGCTCCCTCTGGAGCCACAAAAGGCTTTTTACAACATTTTCCACACATGCAGTAGTACTCTGTTCACCTGTAAACACACTATGATGTGTGAAATTGGTGGCGTTCCCCTATAAGGATTTTGCAGAAGCAGAAATTTGAGGGAAAACTGCTGCATAATGTCAAAAAAAAAAAAATGCGATGATGCCAAGGAAAAAAGAAAGCCAAGATTTTGCCTTTTTTTCTTTGTGTACTTGGAATATCAGAGCCAAACAGTGCCTCCCGTTCTGTTTTTACGTGACATTGGAAGATAGTTGCCTGTAAAGCCCAACATCATCAACGAAAGGCATACTATGAAATATCGTATATGATAATCTTAAGGATTAACATTTTTAAATTTGTAAAATAATGCTCTTGCATGTAGTTTTGTTGTTAAAGTGTAATGTTAGAAACAGGCAGGTCTGCCAGTGTTTAGAAAATGTAACATTCATTTATGTATTTACTGATTATCCTGGTGATATGAAAGATACTGTACCATACTTGCTTGTTTTGAAGGGCATCTTTTCCATTCAGATCGACAACATGTGACAGAGGAACAGCTGTGGCTGGCTGCCATATTACAATTTCAACAAGTCTCCGTACTACTGACAAACGTTAAAGGTTTTTATGATGTGGTCAGCTATAGAAAGGACACGTGGGCTGGTCTGAGATCACACACGGTGAAAGACAAAGGTATGTGAGGATACAGTGGACAGGAGAGGGAACGTTGATGAGATGGGCCCGCCCTGCAATACAGTCTATGCCAGTATTGACTTTGGTACTTGAAATTTTTCTCGTGAATTTTAAAAGTTTCAGTGGTTGGAGAATGAAATGGATATGCTGTTTATTTCCTGAGTGTATTGAACCGTAACACTCCGTTCATTCCTGTTTTACATTGTCATGAGATGCGCATGCCTGAGGTTGCGGTTAGGAGGGAGAGAACTGAAAAGTGGTGCGGCTGAAGGAAACCTGAGAGCTTTTGGAGGCAGTTGAGTAGCGTCATCTGTATGTAACCTGTACATAGCTCACCACGTATATCTCTGGGGGCCCAAGAGTTTCGTAGTTTGAGTTGACACGCACCGCCTTGTTATTGGTGATCTAACATTCTTTGATTAAGCAAAATGAGTATTTATATGTCTCTGTGCGGGGATTTTTCACAGACGGCTTTTCCATGTCTAATATTCTTTATGGTGTCAAAATGTCATATGCATCCAGGAGACCTCTTCTGTTTTATTATTTGTCATTGAATGATATCATAAATATTCTTTTGCACTTAATAAATGTTGGAAATGCAACTACGTGCCTGGTGTCAAGTTTGTTTCAAAGAAACTTTATCAAGCCCTGTTGTACCAGTATTTCAACACTAGAGGGCGCTTACATCTCACATTTTCCAGTGCTACTTGTTTCATCTGGCCTCCCAGGTAATGACTTTGAAATAAAACCCACCTGACACAACACATAAGTACTATGATAAATAAAGTGTCTCATCAGCAAAAACATACGAGAACATATACATAGTATAGATAAGAATTACAACTACAATACTAAATACATTGGGAGCATCTTCTATATACAAAATTAAGCACTGAAAAACTAAAATGATATATTTTATATACAAACAAGCAGTATAAAGAAAAGTGGTATCACAAATAAGTGACAAAATTAGGAAGTTGAGACAATTACACTGTACATAAACTGTCTGCAGATAGCGCTGTTTGCAGGAAGGAATTATGAAAGCAAAAACAAAGTGTGTAAAGTGCCTTATAATGCAATGCAAGTAGTGCAGTGGGTTTTTCTGGAAGTTCAAGATCATTTCTATCACTCTGTTTCTTATTTTTGTTCATCTGTTCATTCACTGGACCTCATCATTTCCACTTTCTGAGGCTGTCCAAGCTGAAAGCCTTTCACTCACCTATCAGCAAGTGGATGCTGATCTTTAAAGGCCACTGCTCAACCTGTCAGTCATCTGCCATCTCCGTGGTCATTGAATGTATATCACCTCAACTCAAGGGCCATAGCCAGGACTTTAGAACGGTGGAGTTATTTACAGGGTTTGTACAAAGTTTGGAAAATGCTTTACTTTGAACCGTTTTAAACCAAAAAAAACTTAAATATTTGAAATGAAACGATCCCGCTGTCGTATTGGTTTGTTGCCTCCTGGCGTCTCCCACCAGACGGTGAGCGGATTGGCCCAAGATTGACTGACACGGGCGCCAAGGTGAAGGGGGGCACAACCATCTGCCCCCAAAATGGAAATTTTTGGTTTAGCTGCCTTGAAAGTGCTTGAATTTTACTGTAAAATTGTACGAACCCTGTCTTGACTGTAAAGGCTCATGCACACCTTCAGTTTCTTGAAGCTAGGTGTGGCAGGAAATTCCACATACAGTCCTTTTACTTGCAATAAATTTATTATAGACACAACGTTTCTTTCCTTAGATCTTCAGGTAAGACTCACCCGAGGACATTCCCCCACACAGCCCCCCCAGTCCCTTAGAAAATTGCGACACTAAAAAGAAGGTCTTTATGTTTTTTTCCCTCATTATTTGGATTTATTTATTTATTAATGATTGTGTTGATTCCCTCAGTGTTCCTCTAGTGTCACCAGCAGGTCAAATATTTATTATTTTATATGAGTTGGCACAACATTTGGTACTAACATTCATGGCACCCAGACCATGTATTTTAAAGGGGACCTTTTATGCTGACTTCCAGCTCTATATTCTTATTCCGGGATTCCACAAGAGTAGCTTTGCATGACTCACGGTTCTTATTCATCTTATTTATCTATTGCACTTACAGGTTACACTTATCTGCTTTGTAAGTATATTTTGCTGTTACTACTTCTGTGCTTTCAACTACGTACAATTTTGAATGCAGGATGTTTACTTGCACTTTTAAACACTGGTATTACTACTTTTACTTAAGTAAAAAAAATCTGAGTACTTCTTCAACCACTGCCTTAATGGGAAATAAAATTCACTGTTTAATGATAAATACAAAGATAAGGGTCAGCCCTTATAGGTAAGCTTCTGCATGCATGTGTGAGTTTGTAGGTTCAACAAAAACTTAGCACTGGACAAGACTCGTGTTACCTTAAGCAAAGACAACTTTATTAATGCTCAGGTAGCAAAATGATCTCTAAAATTACATTTGAAACATCTAAACACAAAGTAAACCATTCTGTTGAAAAGTTTCTTGTGTAGGAAGAGGTAAAGCTTGGATACGAAGAGAAACGTATCGTCTGCAAACACTCTCACTCTCCATCTCTTATATCCTATACTAGCAACAGCATGCAGTCATCTAGGATATCCAGTTCAAACTAAATCCAGTGCCATCTAAAAATTCATTGGACTCTCATCCCAAAGTACATTAAGATTTACCATAAATAATTTATTATATTGAAATATCTCCATGCGAGTAAACAAAGGACAATAGCTTCAGAGGTCTCAAACACAGCAAAACAAAAGGGAGTACAAGGGAGACCTAGGATCTATGAAAATATATTCAACAGATATACAGATTGAGACAAAAAATATATAAATACATTTACACCTATCTATTTACATATGTACATCAGCAATATCACCCATGTGAATATCACAAATTATTTAGAAATCTCCTCTACAAGACGCCTCTTTTCAAAATGTGAGCGCCTTTGTGGTAGTTTGGTTAGTTTTAAAGACATGGTACCTCATGTTTAGGTGTTAGGTACATGCAGTGAATAGCAGCACAGAATGTATTGAACCAAAATAATCTGTAGAATCAGTTGTTAAATGGTAAAGTGCATGATACAGATATTTTCTGATAAATACGATAAACTGAAAAAATGCCCTGGGTTAAAAAGATACTGATAATACTACAGCCAGCATATTGTTTGACATAAAGTAAATATCTGTATCTTAGTCACCCTACCAAAAAGAAGTAGAGCGCTTGTGGCTAATGATAGACACTGGCTTGAGCCAGGAATGCTACAATACACATACTTAAAGATGCTCGTCTCAATTTTGTTAAAATCACCAATTGCTGATGTTTTGAAACTAAGTGTTGAACAGTGATTTTCAGAGTGCCAAAACTCATCACCACTTGATTTGAGAGAGATAAAAAAGTAATTAGTTAACACTTTATTTAATTGGTCCCATGGCCTCCTAACAATTTCTTAGAAAGAAACTGATATGTAAGGGTACATTGTTACAAAGGTCCCTGGAAACTATGTCATTTTCAACAATTAAAATGGAGACAGTGCCCAGTTAGCACACCTCCAATTAATAATTGCTAGCTCAACCTCAAGAGTCTTTAAGTCAATGCACAGCATTTCAGATGATCTGGAAATCAGCAACTGCCTATAAACTCCACATCTTGGATGTTCCGAAGTCAAAGTGCGTCAAATGTGACCATTTCCTGGTTCTTTCAAATAAACTTAATGTATACTGTCTCAGAATATATAATTTTTCCCAAATAATTGCACCACAACTGCACTACTGTAGTTCTTTCAGAGAAATATTTGAAAGAAATTATTAGGAAATGATGGGACCTATAAAAGAAATCTTTAAAAGCAGTGTCTTTTATCACTGAGGTGCAGTGAAGGAAATTCAGCTCACCAGTAATTTGATTATGCTGCGTGGCAGAGTTGGCTATGCTGATGTTCAGAGTTGCAGGGCTCCGTGTGATAATAACAGTCCTGTTTTGATTGTTTGTATAGTCAGTGATAAATAATTTCATAGAGAATGACAAGCTGTTACAGTGTCACATATTGACAGACATCATTTACAATTGAAATACATCTTTTTAAACTCTAATATAAATTTGTCTTTGATCATTAAAGCGGCATATTTACACGTTTGTAAGCTCATAGTTATTGCATTACATTAGATTCAAAACACATTTAAACCCTGTTTTCCGGTCATAGCACAGAGTACGCCCTGCCTGTGTCTCTGAAATAAATAAGTATGTATGATAAACAAAACAAAACAAAACTCAACATTAATTATTTGTACATTCGAAAGACAACATTTCTCCGATTTGATATTCCATATTACCAATCAATACATTTAAAATGTACCTGAAACAAAGCAGACTTTTAGCAATTGTCTTCCCTCAGTGAGAAAAACAAAAAAAAAGAACAAAAAGAAAAAGGAAACAAGTAGGGCACTTGACATTTTATATGAACCTATCTGGAGGAAAAGCTGACATTTCGATGAGTACTGAGTGAGAATCAACAGGCTCTGACAGACGAGTGTTCACTTCTGCAGTGGTGGAAGTCTTTGAGGAATAAGTGCGACTTTTGCTGGCGTGCCTTGAATGCGTGGAATAGAAATTCCCCCGTAGGGTTCACGAACCACATTGTACATGCTCTAAAAACTAGTAGGAATATTTATGTACCACAAACCTACCATATCTGGACAAATCTAGACATTAGGCATTACAAAATACAAAGGACTTCTGGATAAAAATAAAGTCGAAAAAAACCCAACCAAACGTTTCATGGGCTGGGATAAAAGTTCTGACGCGTCGTATTGCATCTTTACTCTACTCCTACAGTACTACCGCTTAAATGCCTCACGTCCTCTTCGGGGGCCACAGAGGAGTGAAGCAAGGACATCCATCCGCCACAGAGGAAATACCTCGTCCGACTCGCTTGGCAGGTTGTTTTAAATAATGCCGCCGCTGTTTCTGAGTCTATTTGGTCAGTGTCTTTGAGAGGAGGAAAAGAAAAAAAAAAAAAAAAAAAGCAGCAGTCCGTCTCTCCACAAACAATCCCCAAATACATAACATTTGCTTTATTGAAACCATGACAGGATAACTTCATACAAACCTGCGTCATTTTACAAGGATGCTCTCCTCATAATCAGCGTGCATTAGGAGGGGGAAGCCCCCCCGTGAAGCGAGTGGAGGCTTTTCAGTGCAAGTTTGAATTTCTGTTTTTTTTTTTTTTTGTTGTAAGTCATCGACAGAATCGACCTTCAGAGGAAATTGTGCTTAGTTTGTACGCGAGTGGTCATCTGGAACAAAAAAAAAAAAAAAAGGATCTCGGGTCTGGATTTCAGCAAATCCTGGGGCCCCATGGACCCCACAACCTGCCTGGGTGTTTTGTGATACTCCCGGAGGAGGAATGTGCGTATGACATGAATAAATAATAAATAGGACATGTGGGGGTATTTACAGGGGTCTGCTATTTACAGAGGGAAAAGAAAGGGGGGAAAAAAAAAAAAAAGCCAATTCTCCATAAAGCTAATTCATTCCCAGTACAAAACACAGACCCTACAGCTGTGATGCTATTGAAGTTAATTTAACGGAAGGTAACTGGATAATGCCCTGGTTCTGTGATTCGTTGATTGAAAGAAGTTCCGGTCTGAAAATGTAGCTGTGTGTTTGAAAATGTTCTGGAAAAATCCCCCCCCACCCCACCAAAAAAAAAAACTAACCGCGACATAATTGGAAAACGCACTCAACAAAACCACCTGATGGAAATATAAATAGTCCAAAGATAATGTGCTCATCTGCATAACAGATTTTGTTCTTTGCCTGAAGACTTTTAAACAAACTCGACAAATCTTCAAAACTACACCCTCCCACCCGTTGACGCCATTGCTTTTTACCGTTATTACTCTCGACTCGTCGATCTTAAAAGACCCGCCTTTCCCCCTCAGGACGGGTTAGCAGCTAGTAAACTTACGCCTAAACACAGGGAAGTTTCAAAATAAAAAGGTCCTCACGTCAGGAGCAAGCAGTAGTTGGACAAAGAGTTCTTTCTTTTTTTTTCTTTTCTTTGCTGTCCTGCGCGAGGGCTTGAGAGCGACAGTCAGTCTCTCCCGCCTCTGCTCCTTTTAAAAATCAAATCCCACGCCCTGGTGGCGCCAGACACCAGGGCAACTCCGTATTGCACCGAGCACAATCAAACAGTATTTGCAAATCATCCTCGCTATTGATTCGATTTAGAATTATACTTCCTGGCTCTCATTCTGTCGTCGGAACACCACCGTCTATTTAATACTTCGCTTCCTTGCAAACGCTGTATGTGCATCCGTGTGTGTGTGTGTGTGCATGTGTGCGTGTGTGTGTGTGTGTGTGTGGTTGAGCGTGTCTCAGTCATCCCGGCAGGTTGGCAGGTTGACAAAGGTGAAGATGTTGTACTCAATGAGGCAGGAGAAACACAGGAAGACGGAGTAGAGGAGGAGACACACGAATCCCAGGCGCTTGTCTAGCGTCCACTTGTTTAGGTGGACTCCCATGACCTGGACAGACAGACAGACAGACAGACAGACGGGAGGGGAGGGGGGCAGATCAATAGACAGATTGAGACGAGGCAGAGGCAGAAGCTGGTCCTTGCTAGTGGAGCTTGTGTCAAGAGGCGCTGTTGTGTACTCACAGTCAGGAACACCGAGGCCAGCAGGAGCCCCACGGAGAAGATCAGCCCTTTGCTGTTCAGTTTGATCTGCAAGAGGATCACGGGTGAGACATTAGCGTTGCTACATCGCCGCGGCCTGGACACGCCGCGGCCTGGACACGCCGGGATTCGAACGGCGAACTGGCTGGTTTTTAGCAGCTAAAGAACCCCCTTTTTGTTTTGTCCCCCCCCCCCCCCTCCCTCTCAGGAGTTGGCAACGGATAAATCAGAGCCTCTGGTCTGGCCGTGGATCCACCACGCTGTCCTGCTCAGTGTGTGTCATTTTAGTCTGTTGAACGTACAGTTTTTGCAAAGTTACGGAGAGTTTTAAGGACTTTTTGTTTATCTCGTCGTACTACTGTTGGTTCCAGACCTCCCAATGTGGACCTTTTGATTAAAAAAAATAAATAAATACAATACGAGCAGCAAATACACACCTCTCATTATTCTGATTATTTTAGCAAAAATATGTTCAATACATTACAACAACTCTGGCTTAGAGGACTTTGTTTCATCTCCGTTCTAATTTTCTGTCATTGAATGTCTTTGTGCTGATAATTTGGGGATAGTGCGGCACGTAACACAGCTGCTTTTACTGTCAACACACACACACACGCACACACACACACACACACACACACACACACTTATTACCACGCTCACCTCCCTCCCCTGCCACTTAAATGGCTTTTTGCTGCTCCACTTTCTGTCCCGCCGCCCGTGTCGTCACTCTAGACTGTGTTATCTCTGTATCAGCTCATCACGCTGACTTTTTAAAATTTATTTATTTTTTGGCGCTATTTTTAAAAGCCAGCTGGGTTTTATTATCTCAAGTGCGCAGATGACTTATCATTCTCACCTAATGCGGCGGCGGCTGAGTTTCATCACGCGCCGCAAACGAAACTCGCGGAGTAAACTCTGCGATTTGCATCTTATCTGTTCCCCTTCCCCCCCCCCGCCCCGTTCACTCCCCCACACTGAAATACGGATTTCACGTTCAAAGATGATTGTGTCTGATACTACTTGTGGTTCCCAGTTTGCCTGCATGTTATTTATTTATTTATTTTTTGTGTACCTGATCCATGCTGTGGTCTGTAATTTTCATTAAACTGACATGCAGCTTTTGTACGTTTTCTGGGCTTCTACTGCGGCTCATCTACCTGCACGACATGTTACTTTTTTTTGTGCTTCTGCTAGTAAACTTCAGTGTATATATATATACATATATATATATATATATATATGTATATATATATGTATATATATTAAAAAAATAAAATAAAATGGGCACACTTTTGCGTATAGTTGCATTGGCCGAGACTTTTGACAATTACCCGTTGTCACACTTTGCTTCCCAAGTCATGTGTTCGGTTTCCTGTTTTATTTTTGTTAACTTCCCTCTCCTCTCGTTTCGGACTGCTTCACTTCCTGCCTCCGTGTGTTTTCCCACCAGTTTCGATTGCCTGCTCCGCCCTGATTGAGTTCACCTGTGTCTTGTCTCCCTGTGTGTCTCCATTTCTTTTGTTAGAGTTGTAAGTAGTCATGTTTTTATAGACGAGAGGTGCATTCTGTATGTATTCTGTGTTTAGCATAGTCTCATCCTTGTGTACACAAGCATGTGTGTGTGTGTGTGTGTGTGTGTGTGTTTAGGCATATGACTTTACATAGTGCCGCTCAAAATGTCTGCTGACGGCAGACGACAAAATGAAAGTTAAGCGTGTGTTTTGGCACTACAACTCCCATCATACTCTGGGTGACTGCACCCCGGAAAGTCATGCTGCATCACAAACGTGCAGACAACAACCACTGAGGAGTTTGCTACTTACATCAGAGCCGTAGTTGATGGCGAGGGTCTTCAGGGCCCAGGGGAGTCCGAGCCCCACCAAGATGTCGAACACGTTACTGCCGATGGAGTTGGACACCGCCATGTCTCCCATTCCTGGACGGACAGAGGGGGAGTTGTAAAGCGGCAGAGACGGAGGGAACAGGAAAAGGGAGAGGCGCAGAGAGAAGGCATGACAGGGAAAGTGAGTGGGCATCAAGGAGACAGGAAGGGTAGAGGGTGTGTGTGTGTGTGTGTGTGTGTGTGTGTGTGTGTGTGTGTGGGAAGGGAGGGAGGGGTGTGTCAGTTTGGGACAGAGGTAGGTTGATACAGGCGAGATCAGCGGAGCTGCCTGTCCGACCGACGTCCCGCGGAAAACAACGAAGCAATGAAGCGACAGCACCCACAAAGCGGAGGATCGACAACTAAACTGTGTGTGTGTGTGTGTGTGTGTGTATGTGTGTGGGGAGTGTGCGTCTCCCAGCGAGCCCCCGCACACAGACAGACAGAGCCGTTTAAATATTTGATGACAGGGGCAAGAATAAACACAGATGAAAGGATGGAGGAAGGGACCCCGTAGGGCTGTCTCCCCCCACCTCCTTCTTTTAGAGCCTCACCACAGGGATGGGGGGGGGGGGAGGTGGGGGGCAGCTCTCTACCATCCCTGAAATAGGTGGGGAGGGGACAACTCCTGTCATCTCTTTGATGGGGGCTTCACTTTGATTGTGTTGTTTGGCTTCCACCGGGCCGTAGGTGTGTGTTAAATGACAGCTCTGTAACCTGTCATTTTGTGTGTGTGTGTATGTGTGTGTGTGATTACCTTGTCGTGCCACTATTAGGCTGGCCATGCAGTCAGGGACGCTGGTGCCGGCTGCCAGGAAGGTGATGCCCATGATGACATCTGGGATACCAAGCGTGAAACCTATCACTGTTACCTGACAGGGAGACAAAGACAGACGCAGGCCATTGTACACCGCTTGTATTTTGGTTGGTTATGCGTGTGTCCTCGTGCACGAGATAAACAAAACGGGGACCCGCGCATATGAAAAACAGGTCCATAGTGCTACAGGAGATCTAAAGTTCCACAGGGAACCTATAAATTCATCAGTTTGCCAGAAACACAAATTTGTATATAAGCTGCCTTTTGCTGATATGTTCACCATATCAACTTTGTCTTGTGGTATAAAATCTTTTACAACAAAGATTAAGTGCTGGCTAATCAGAGCTGTACCCATCTTTAGCTAATTGTACTTGGTGTATGTGTATTGGTGCATCGTGGTATGTGTATTTCTATGATACCGAAAGTTGTACATTTTAATTACACTGTACATGTAAAGCCCAACTAGGGACAAGAGTTGATAATTAGCAATAAAGCTAAAGCCTCCGCATAGCACATCAGTTTCATGCTCTGTATTGGAGCTATGTTAAATTGCAAACCGTCCCTGTCAAATAAATTCAACTGAAATATGTCAGTGTTGTAGCTTTCAGCTTGTTCCACTACACCCAAGCAGCTGTAAAGCCAGCATTCGCTTGCTGTGCGTCGGCTCGGTGTGTAAACATTCAGCACTTGGCTAACACGTTAGCCATGTCAACTTCAAAAAGACAGCACACGTTTGACACACTATAGTCTTGAAACGTTCATATGGCTAACGTGTTAGCAAACTATCGCGTATTTGCACTTCCAGCAACTCTGTTCACCAGCTAGTTGCTAACTTTTATTGAGCTTTTTCACTGAGCGACGAAAGTCAGACAAAACCGTAATGTTGCAGGCCATAACATTTAAAAACAATAAGCTAATGTCTGCAGCTACTAGCTAATGTCTGCTGTCTATGAATGTACCCTTTCACGACATAGTCAGTTGACCCATAGTTAATATACCGTAAAAATATTGATTGCTTTCGCATGTTGATTTCTGCTGGAGATATAAAGGATTAAATGTATATGTGTGTATGTCTGTCAGTTTGAGCCTTCCCCCTCTGGGCCTTACCATCCAGACCATGATGTAGGAGAAGGCAGCGATCCACAGGGTGGAGGCGACGAACGACAGCATGAACCAGTTGTCCCAGCGAGGCGTGGAGCTGTTGGGGACGGTGAAGTACAGCAGCAGGCACAGCGGCCAGGCCAGCAGCCACTTCAGCTTGTTACACACACCCGCTGCAAAACACACAGGGCAACGTGCAGTGTCAAGACTGAGATCCACGGACTTCTAGTGCGTCCTTTCATACTATAAACTGACAGACAGTGAACACTGTTGCCCACCCATAAGAACAATTTGCTGTCCAATGAATACGTTTTTTTACATAAGATTCCTGCAAGGTTATTTCTGACTACATCACTTTGAAATGTCATTGTTTATGCGCTCAACTGCATCTATGAATGCATTTGAATTCTGCATTGTTACAGCATCTGATGTGCGGGATGTACATTATACAAATGAATGGTTAAACACAGTACATTCCAAAAGGCTAGAATGCAGGAATAATAAGATGAATCATACCAGGGTGGAATAAAAAAAATTAAAAAAACGCGTCTTAATGCATGAATTACTAAACTTGATAAACTCACATTTGAACTTGTTTCGATAAAGACATGATTCGATCCACGCAAACGTGATAAGAAATTGCTCTTGCATCATCTTGCGGATGATCAACAATAACAGATAAATAGCTCACAGAGTTGTGTCAGACCGCGTTTTAATCGCATGATTTGTGCCTTTTTTTTATCTGAAATGAGATAAAACGTTTACAGCACATTTATCAATTCACTGTGCACTTTCGTCAACCTTGTGATAACATTTTTGCCTTTTTTTTTTTTATTATTTGAAGTTAAGAAAAGCCTTCAGCTGTGTTTGAAAGATTTTTTGTGAGTATATATTTTGTGCCATGACCGCTAACAACCTTCAACAACAACCTAAAACCAACATTTGACACTGCATTATGGGAAAAATCACTCTCCTACTGTGCTAAAAACAATTGCTGCTATTGACAGTGCTTTTAGAACCTCTGAAAACACATTTATTTGACTGTACCAAACATTGGCAGCTACAAATCCAAACCGCAAAGCTCCCATATCAAAAGGAATAGTTCGACATTTTGGCAAATACGCTTTATTCTCTTTCTTTGCAATGTCATGTCTGTGCGTTAAGTATGGGGCTGGAGTCAGGGCGTGGTTAGCTTAGCTTAGCATTGAGACCGAAAGTAGCTGGAAACCGCAAGCCTGACTCTGTCCAACACTCAAATATATGCCCCACCAACACTAAAGCTCACTAAACACTAAACACATATCTCGTTTGCGGTTACGTGCTGGGACTATTTCATGCCAGACGTGTAACACAGATCCATCCCCGGGCAGGTACCTGGGCACTGGAAGGGCACGAGGGGTCCCTCTCCGTCCTCCTCCTCCTCCTCTTCGTCGTTCTCGTTGTTCTCATTGTCCTCGTTCTCCGTCTCGTTGCCCGCCTCTCGGTCGTCGTGGCGACCGCCGACACCCCTCTCAGCCCCGGAGAGCCCATTTTCTATTCCCCGTCTACTTCCCCCTTTCACTGGAACGTCGGAGTCGCCGTTGGTAAAAGTCCGCGTGTTGATTAGACGCTGCCTCTGTATCACGCACACACACAAACACACACACACTTATACAAATATGCAGACATACTGATAGAAACAAATAAATACGATATTTCATTCATTTCTGAAATTGAGAATTGGGTGACACAGATACAAAACTTTTATTGTCATAAAATTGTTAAAATCGGTTAAAATCAGTCCAAAATTGTGTGGTGGTTCGCGCATCTGTGCCAATGTTTGATTGGCAGCAGAGTTGAGAGTTGAAACTTAAGAGGACGAACAGCATTTTGTTGTTGGTGCTGCTGAAGAACAAGGACCACACCACTTGGCATCTAACCTGACCGACGTTGACATTTGCAGGTGAGTCTTTTTAAGCTGTTCAATGGAGGACAGTTGACGAGCTAATCAGCTAGCTAGGCTGCAAAACGGACACTAGCAGTGCAGACGTCCCCTCGCGGCGCGGTGACCGGCGCTTCATCCACTCCACAGAGAATCCACTCAGTGCTGGGGTCACGAAACGATCCTGCAGGACTCACAAGTGGCGAGGAACCCCATGCTGGAGCTACAATTTACGACGGGACGTGGTTGATAAGGGCTGGCAACGCCAGACGCAGGGAACCAAGAATGTCATGTGAAATTGAATGTACGCTAATTGATACGCTCATGCTGAGTTAACACAATAGGAAGAGTAGGAGGCTTTGAGTTGATATGCTGATTCTGATGCAGGAACAATAATATAATAAACTGAACTAACAGGAACTGTTTCCTCCTATCCACTTAGCTGGAATGTGAATATATATATATATATATATATAAAGAACCAGTACACTGTAGGGGGGAGGTGTGTCCCTCCTAAGGGAGTTAAGAAAAGCACATGACCCTGACCTCCTTTTAATGGTACTTGTATTTTTTTCTGTAATCAACAGCGTACACATGGATGCTGTCGCACAAAAACAAACAAACCATGCAATTTAATTTTCAGGGGACTACAAGGAAGTGAAGGGCTGAGGTTTGCTGCAATACTGTACTTTGAGGACTTTCTGTGATTTACATTTGTAATAGTGAATGAGGTGAGGTCATTTTTTTTTCGGACCAGGTTTTTTTTTTTTTTTTACATCTTGTCTTGACTAGTCCTTGAGAGATGTCCAAAAAAAACAAAACAAAAGAAACCCGGAATGCCTTCACTGGTGCAGCTGATTTGTAGGCCGGGGGCCTGCGTGCAGCACCAGATTACTTTGTTAAAGAGGCTGTCTGAATCACTTTTCCCTCTGAGAAAAACACAGTGCAGCCCCCTTCAAATTGGAAATGGCAGCAATCTTTTTTTTTTTCTTTTCTTTTTTTCTTTTTCTTCTCCCAACGAGAAGTGCAGCCGTAGTGCGCCTTGTGTGCTATCATTACCTCGGTGATGAGCATTCGCGAGGCCATGGTGAGGCGGGTTCTGGGGGAGAAGTGGCTGGTGATCATGATCCTCATGCCGGCCTCGGAGAAGGACAGCTGGTGGGGGTACGCGGACAGCAGCTCGTCCACCATCAGCACCGACGGCTTCCTGTGGTGGTTTGCTGTAGGACACACACACACACACACACACACACACTCATGCACATGCATGTAACCGCACAATATACACATGCACTTATGACCACTTTTTCATGTCCGGTACCGATGCAGCAACCTCGACAACTGCGGATACCGATACCAGCCAATACCGTCTTTTTCCCTCTCTTAAGCAACTAACTAACTTACAAATCTAAAAACGAACAACTCTACTCCCCCAAAGGAAGAAATACAGAGCCCCCAGCATGACTCAGTTACAGACAGTACGGTCCACATGGCATCTTCAGGCACTCACAGCTGAAACTGGAGGCTATTTCACCTGATATCAAGTTAGCTACGGCCTGTTGTTCAAAGGTTAGCTTAGTGTTTACGTGATAGTTTAGGCTGACAGATCATATCTGATTATACTTTTTTTTGTCCTCCGATATCCAATCCAGTGATTTTGGCCGGTATTGGTCGATTAGTCCGATTAGAGTATCGGATTGGCACATCCCTACTCATGACCGCAAGAGAACACGTCAACTGCGTTCTATGCTTTGCAAATATCTGTGCTGGAACATGTGGCTCAGCAGCACATCATTAAAGTCCTTTGACGACTGAATGTATTCTTACAATGTTACAATGCAACCGGAGCGATGGTTCCTCCCATCTGAGCATTCAACTCTGCAGTGAAGAAGTGAGGCTTGAAGTGATGAGTTTTACACTTTTTAACGCCTCCTTCAGTGCCGCTTTCATGTCTGAGTGTTACGTATGGAGATGGAGCAGGGAGGCCTTTAGCTTAGCTTAGCTTAGCTTAGTTTACAGACCGGAAGCAGCTATCCCTGGCTCTGTCCAAAGTTCTTTTGTTCAAGTGGTACAGAAATACAATAGTAAAAAACTTGCTGCTTGGAGTTCAATCATAAGCAATCAAATACAGTTCAATAGGCCTGTTATGAAAAGTACAAATTTCTGCCGCATAGTTGCATCTGTGGTTTCCCTGTGATTTTACTGGCCGCATTAAGCGGTTTCCCTTCACATTTGGTCAAGATGACGGGCCACAGATGATGTTAGGTGCTCAGATAGAAGCCTTACATTTGCACAGAATAGAGGTCAGCGCAATTGGTCTAAAATCATTTAAAAGGCTAGCCCCTGATTTCTATAGGCACGGTGCTCTTCAGGTCCAGGAGGAGCTGAAACAATTGAGCCGCTTAACCTTTAAGCACTCGTCGAAGGCGGGGCTGTGTCGAATCCCCGTGTAACAAAAAAGTGCACCTTTCTTCAGCAGAACGGCGGTAGCGTCACAGCCGTCGTCTAGTTCGGCGTTGTTGGCCGCTCCGTTCCTCAAGCTGGACGAGTCCTTCTTTCGCCTCTCCAGAAAACGGACCACATTCGAGTTCAACCTGCAACAGACGTCAGGTGGAACACTTTGCAGTTATTCACTAGTTCTGTTAATTCTTCGATCAACATTAAATACCAGTGTATATATAACCCAGGTCACGCAGAATACAGATTGGGCTACGTGGTGCGCATTATTTTCAGGTAACTGAAAGGCTCCGGCGTTTAATGCTCATACGCAGGAAGGCTAGAGGATGTTTATTCCAAGGTTGGTTTAAAAAATGCAGACAAATTGTTTTCCAAAAGCAAAAATAAAGATTAATAACATTAGTGGGATAATCCAATCTGACCCATGCGTTTATGAAGAATAATGCACTCCATGAAGTCCTTGCAGACACTGCAGAACCTGACCACAAAACGCGACAAAGCATTTCCCGTTGGTGCTTCACTACATAAACATATACATAATAAATGCCAACATGGCAACAGCGTTACACAGAAATGCTTTGACATGTGGACCTCTGTCCTGTTTTTAAGCATCCTCATTTTAGTAGGTAACCTTTTTAATTCTTTACGGGAAGAACCCCCCCCCCCCCCCCATAGAATGTTCTAACTGTGTGCCATCCAAAAATGAGGCTCAGTTACTTACTTCATGATCAAGATGTAGACGAAATACATCAGAATCAACGTGAGAGCTTCCCACCTGGAAAACAGAGCTCGGATCAAATCACCGCGTTCAGTGATTGTCCCGTCATTCATCTTAAACAGTCTCTACTTTGTAAATTAGACTCACCAAACCACTTTCTCGTCGTATATGAACTGCAATATGGAAGAGGAAAATGACATGTCATTTACACAGCCGTGTGTCACATCAGGCCAACTTAAGTGGGACGATGCAGTTTATTAATATTTCTCCGCCTGACGGAGCTCAGGTTTGTGTTACGTCGGGCTGTTCCTTACCACTATAAGAGCAGTGATAGACAAGGTGTAGTAGACGGAGTCTCTGAGCAGAGGCCAGCAGGAGAGACGTATTGTCTAGGAAGGACGGACAGACAGACAGACAGACAGACGGGGAGAAGGAGTGAGACAAAGCAAAAACTTGCAGACGCTGAACTACATTTTTTTTTTTGTCCTGTTGAGTAACACATCCCACAAGGTACTCACTGCTGTGCACAGCTAACAAGATAAACCAAGCTGTGTGTGTGTGTGTGTGTGTGTGTGTGTGTGTGTTTTGGCCTTACGTAACGCGTAATCTAAATAGGAAAAAAAAAAAAAGAGAACTCACACACACT
Organism: Enoplosus armatus; assembly: GCF_043641665.1. Taxonomy (NCBI): domain Eukaryota; kingdom Metazoa; phylum Chordata; class Actinopteri; order Centrarchiformes; family Enoplosidae; genus Enoplosus; species Enoplosus armatus. The sequence goes on along the minus strand of NC_092191.1, from coordinate 21,997,930 downwards.
TCTGCTGCAGAATAAATGCAGTTATGACGAGAGAGAGAGAGAGTGTGTGTGTGTGTGTGTGCGTAGTTTTCCATCCAAGGTTTTTAATGTGAACTGTGATGTATCAACTATCAACAAAACAATTTCAGACTTGCTTGAGGCAGGAAAATTTAAAAATAGACCAAGAACATTAAAGATCGCACAGCGCCAGAGGCTTGGCACAAACGGGTCGGCAGCAAAACATCATTGATAGATAGGTGTGTGTGTGTGTGTGTGTGTGTGTTTTGGTATGGTACCTGCACAGCGAAGATCCCACACACCCCAATAATGCAGAGGATGTTGAAGACGGCTGAGCCCACAATGGTGCCGACCCCGACGTCGCCTTTGGTGATGAAAACCCCTGTACGGCGTGCACACAGAAAACACTGGTCACCGCACACGGCGAGCAATGTTTTCCCACGTTTAAATGGAAGCCTCGTAGCAGGAAGAGACACTCGACCTCAGACTGTCCATTAACCTTTTAAAAGCAATTTATTCACTTCTGGCAACTTTATTAACTATTAAACACGAGTCTGCTATAAATAAGTTATTGTGAGCCATGACATATAATGTTAATCAACCCTCTTCTTGTTATTATTTCTTTTACGGTATAATAGGAAACATTATATTCGTCTTATCACAGAATAAATGTGGCTTTCAACTTGTTTTGTGGTCAATACAGTTCCCTCAAAATGTCTGTGTCTGTGTGTGTGTGTGTGTGTGTTTCTCACCGATGACAGAGGTGAACAGTTCCGGAGCCGAGCTGCCTGCTGCCATAAACGTTGCTCCTGCAACATCCTCGCTCAGCTGCAGACGCTGGTTGAGAGAAGATAAGACAGAGAAAGAAAGACAGAAAGAAAGAAAGCACTATTTTTAACGGAGATACATCACAATGCATTACTTGGAGAGCTCTTGTGTGGTGACGTAAGCTCAGTAGAAGTGCAGCCATAACCTGCAGTGTTTCCTTACCTCACATAGCTTCTCTAGTGAGGGGACAAAGTAGTCGTCGCACACCAAGGCCAGGGCATAGAACATGTAGACCGCCTGCGGGGGGTGGGGCACACACACACACACACACACACACACACACACACACAGGTGAGCAACAATACACAACTGGCCGAGACACCTGCTGAAAAAAACATGTATAACTGAAACTGGGCCCTGACACAAGCCACGTAGATACTGTAATACATCCATACAAAGAACCCTAATGGTGGCGGGGGGGGGGGGGGGTTAGCTTAGCTTAGCATAAAGACTGAAAGTAAAGGGGAAAGTTCCAGTTCAAAAATGTGCTTCCCAGACGCAGCAGTGTGCCCACCTTATCCATAGGGTGACCTGAAGAAGTGGCCTCGGATAGCATACAGAAATCCACCTATCAGCACTTCCACAGCTCACTAGTTATTACTATTATTATTATTATTAGTTACTACCTTATATTTTGTTTAATCCGCACAAAAACAAAGTGTAAAAATTGTAAAAACGCAACAAGAGTAAGTCTGCAGCAGACTGCGAGGGGTTTTAAACTCTTTGTTAAAGAAACTAAGTAACAAGTGGCAAGTTCCCCCACAGAAGAACGGGTCAGTGACCTCAACATTGGCTACATTACTGTGTGTTTCGGTTGGGAGTGTGAATTAGTTTCTTAATCCTCTCAGCGGCAGCTGGGCAGAGCTGTGGTGCTGAAAGGACCGGCTCAACACGTGCGCCCAACGTTGCGGCACTGCTGATCAAGTTTTCAGTTTGGACAGCGCCGCCCTATACATGAAACATATATACGCCATAGGCCGCGTATAAAGATGGCCGACGCGTCTCCACTTCCTCCCACTGTACAGACATGACGGCCAAAATATCCCGGATGCGGCTGCTGACGTCTTGCGCTGGTAATTGGGGGGGGGGGGGGGGGGGGGGGTTTGTTTTTGTTTGGCCCATGTCCCATCCGCTAATATGGAGGGGGCGGGGCTTATGACCTATACTGCCACCAGCCAGCCACCAGGGGGGGGCGATCGAGACGCTTCACTTTCAGGGCGCTGTCATGTCGTCCATCTTTATACACAGTCTATGTACGAGTTGCGATGCTTTACACCCCAATGTATATATTAAAAGGTTAGTTCATTATATATATTTCTCTTAAGCCAAAGGAAGAGTCGCTATGAAAACTACTAACAGCTTGTTTGATGGGTTATCCAGAGCAACCAGGATGCTGTTTGTAGAAATAGGAATTAAAGGCCAATCTCTAACATAAGCCTGTTTATGAATAAAGCTTTAGTCAGGTAAATAAAAGGCCCGTCCAGTATTTGAGACAGCCAACTAAAACAGCTAGAAAATAGTTTTTTGTTTTTCTTTGTGGTTACTACATACAGTGTATGTTGACATGAATATAGAAGTCCATAGCTGAACAGACCAGGCTCCCACAAACATGGATTTCATTTTAGGGAATGATGTAACCGCTGTGTGACATGCCGAGCAGTTTTCGGCGTCTGAATCTTTGGAGAGTCAGTCAATGTGTCCTCGCATCACACATAAGCCGGCGCTCAACATCTGCCAAACACTTCCGCATTACACCACACGGGCAGCCGGCTCAGTGGGCGTCTACACTTTCGGTGCATTCTGTGTGTGTGTGTGTGTGTGTGTGGGGGGGGGGTGTGCCGCTGTACTGTTACTCCCTGGCCATCAATTTGATTTTATTTCAGGGAGAAGTCTCCATGTTGCTGTTTGCTGCGTGCTGTTACTGTAAACTCAAAACTTCCTCCGTGTTTAGCCTACCTGTACATTCAAATAACGCGTTATTCCACTTTTCTTTTCTTTTCTTTTTCTTTTTGCCACCTGATGCACACGTGTTTCACATTACACATAATTCATCCCTTTCCCGTTAGGCTTTAAGTTTGGACCGTTATGCTTCATTGATGCCGACACGACAGTGATCAAAAAGACGGCAAAGGAGAGTTTGAAATTGCGACTGAGGACATGTCTGTTTAGTTGCACAGTGCTGAGTAGGAGGTTACACTTAGTTCAGGGTGAGGATAACGTCAAAGTGCCAGGTTTAATGTTACTAAACGAATGAAAGCAACGCAAAGGGACCAATCTGGCAGCTGGTTTACTTTTTTTGTGCCGGAACCGAACACATTCACACAGGTGTTTGGGTTGTACGAAGTCTGCGGTCGCCCAACAGGTATGTTGAGTCTCAAAACACTAGCCTGAAACTGGTTATGAAACAGGCTTTGGAATAAATAACGCATGGAGCAACGTTAGCTAGCTAGGCATCGCCTGCTAGCCTATGATTTAAATCATCGAACTCCACGATTCCTTGCATTGTAGTCAGAAAACGTGCATTATAATATCATTTTAATAAAAACTGGCAACACGCGATGGTGCAAAAGTGTCATTTTCGGCCACCAAGAGAGCCAGAGATATGCGCGGCGGCTAACCGTCGGCACTGTGTAGGCCGCTCTTTTGCATTACTTGCAGAGTCGGCGAGAGTGCGATCAAAACGTGAGGATTTGATGATGATGTGGATTCAGGAAAGTAAAACTGATTCAATTTTTTTCTCTCAAAGTCACAGTTTGTTGTCGGAGCAGCTGATAAGAGCACAGAGCGGAATGTCCGTTGACCTTTTCAGCAGCAATTAGGTCAGTGTTATGTTTGGTAACTTTTATCGTAATGTTTTAGGCATAAAGCAGCTTTGACGGGATCTACTGGACAGACAACACTGACAAATGGAAATCCTTTCTGAACATGACAGCGTTACATGGCAGCTTGTCTACTTCTGCTTGCAGCCTAGATTTGTCTATAGCTGAATCATATGTGTGTGTGCTGTATCTGTGCACAGTACATACATATATATATATATATATATATATACTATCCGCCATGGGGCATCTTTTTGAATCGAACCGTGTTGTATTGACGAGCTTTTTATGCAACCTCAGCTTCCTGATATCCCTCACAGGGGCCTTTTCTAATGCTGTGTAACTGATTTCAAGCCACGCAAAGGAGGAAAGCGTGGGAATGCAGTGGCTCGATCAAACACTGGCGCCCTTTACTGGGTGTGCTGTATGTGCAGCGCTGCAGGTGACACTCACACAGAGGACGTGCAGGCCCACTGCTCCCTCGACGCGCTCCTGGTTGGTGAAGTAATCCCTGGGGAACTCATGGATTGCTGCGGACAAAAAAAAAAACAAACAAAAAAAACACAAACACATGCTGAAACACTGAAAGCAGAACAAATCAACTGCAGAAGAGAGAGAGAGGACTCGTGTGGGATGTCTCGTCGGCCAATCAACAAGCAGGGAAAATAAACGAATAAAACCGCGGCTGCAAATCAGGTGCAAGTCAAACGGGCAGCTGAACTGGATATCCAATGAGGAGGCAGAGGCATGAACGGAGAGTAGCGACGCTGCAGTGGACTCGAGTGAAACCAATTGTTGAAGAAGACTAAACACAAGAGTTGCGTCTCATTTTTCACGGTCCGCTTCGTCTTCTTCGGGAACCGCTTCTGCCTGTTTGGCGTTTAGGGGGGTTTTGAGATTTTGGTCATTGGCCAATATAATTCATGTCAATGCAGAAAGCCAGCCGTTAGATTATGGTTAGCTATCCCCAATAGCGAGTACAACAATATGTCAAGTTGGTTGGATGGATAACTCCTGTAACAAATTTTTAGATTGTAAGTCGTTGTCAGACTCAACACAGACCCAATACTTTCAACCATAAGCTAACTGTTGGTCTGATTAACAAAAACAAACTGTTATTTCCCCCACTGAATGGATTATATGTATAATGTGTAATGGATAATAACACAGGACAGGAGGAGGGTGATGTCATTCCCACTCTGTCTGAAAGATGCGGGCTCGCAAATCATTTCGACAGAACATTCTAATGTTACACAATTAAGAGCAAATAATGAATAAAACAAAATAAAACACCTTGCTGCCACTGCAGGTGGTTCATGTGTATCCAGCGTCGGAGCAGTGAAGTACGTACACAGTACGTGTGCAGAACGCAGGTTTTTAAGAAAGGTGCGTGTTCCTCTCGCTTATCTGATCAACATTTAGAAGGCTTTTTTTTTTTTTTTGTAGGGGGACTTTAATTCCCCTGCCCTGCCTGACCCTGAAGAAATACATTTTTTTTATTCCCCCTTTAAAATGTCTTTGTGGGTAACTGTTTTCCATTTTAATGTTAGTCAATTCCAAAGAAAGGACTGTTTATTTGTCAGTCAATCAATCAGTAACAATCTTCACTAATACTAATTATGCTTCTTCTATTTTCAAGCTCCAATCGAGGTGAGATTGATGTCACCTGGCACTTATTCCAGAGATCCGCCCCCTCTCCCTGATTGGCCACAGACAGCAGGTGACCAGGTTATAAAAGGTTGTGGAAGAGCGCAAACTGGTTGGGTCTGGTCCCCCCCCCCCCCCCCCCCCCCCAAGTGACGAACCTGCACCTTTTTTGGTGGCCGGTCTGAATAAATGTCCTTTGTTTGTAAAATCAGCGCCTGCATGCTGGTCCATCCTTCCCGCTCGCACTACCAAGCATCCTTAAGTGCAGCAATGCCGAAACAAATAGAGAGACTTCGTCAGGAACGGACGCCTCCTCGCATCTTCACTGGGAGGGGCGACGATGTAAGAAAAAGATGCCAAGGGGGGGGGAAACATGGATTCAATGAAGGGAATTGGGATGTGCCCAGAGACTTTGGGTTTTGGTTTTGACCCCATTGGGACCTGGTACAAAATCAGACAGGTACTTGTGGCTATCAAATGCTTAGAAGTGTCTCATACAGGATCTGCTCAAAACCAGAGCAGGTCCTGACGTTTCTCTCTGCTAATGACTCAAATTCTCAGCTCTGCTGGAAGGGGCGCCCACACCGGCGTTTCCAAGGCACACAAGACGCCGCCCTGCCGCGGCTCAAAATGACAGCCTGAACCGATGGAGGGAGCGCCCAAAGATGTTCTGACCGAGTGATCCACACGTGCCCGGTGTGAAGCGGCGGCCCCCGGCGCGAGCTGTCCCTCCACCCTCCACCTGACAGTGGTGGCACAATGAATCCGTCGCCGTCTTGACAGCGGAGGGAGCGATCACAGCGTGCCAAAATATGCCAACATATTCATTCATTCATTCATTCGCAGCCATCATGTGCATTTCCTGTTGCATATGAGTCTGCATACGAGTGGCCCGGGCTAAAAATAGCCTCAGCCCAGTGTGACTGACTGTGTGTGTGTGTGTGTGTGTGTGATTTGCTCGGCTTGCTCTGTGTGTGTGTACACGTGTACTATCTGTGTGTTTGTTTGCTCTGTGTGTGTGTGTGCGCGTGCACGCTTGTGTGACATGAAGGCAACCCAATGTGCAGTGACATTCTGTCTCCCAACAGCCGAGAGCTTGTGAGTCAGGCGGCTTCAGCTTCAGCCTGCCCTGCGTGGCCCAAACACAAACACAGGCCTGTCTGCTCATAGGAAGTGACAGCGGCACGGAGAGAGGGGGGGGGGGGGGGAGACAGAAAAGAGAGAGAGTGGCAGGAAGACAAAATGAAGAATGATGCGGAGCTGCCATTGGGGGGGAAAAAGAAACAAAAAAACATGAAAGGTTGGAGACCTTTTTTATAATAGAATAAAATAGACCTTTACATCTTATTCAATCCACTCTTATACGTTTCCACTTTAGCTGTCCTCAGTTTACTACGGATGGTCAGTCTAAAAAAAAGCAAAGCATTGTGGGTGTGTTTGTTTTTGAGGCTCAAGCGGGAACAACAGGTCGTGTAAATAGGGTAGGCAATAGTAATATATATGTGTGTGTGTGTGTGTGTGTGTGTGTGTGTGTGTGTGTGTGTGTATAGTTAGTTACTTTTTACACGCGTTCATTTGAGAGACGTTTGTCCAGACAAAAGAACCAGATGCTGAATGTCTGGTTTCCGGAGAATGCAGTGAGTGAAACGCCCGACAATCAAAGCAGCGAGTGGCTCATTGATTTGCCTCACTGTCCGCCATTTATTCACTACAACTGAACTCAACTGAAGCTGCACCAGCGCCGACCGTGCTGCCGAATCTCTCTTACCAGTTGACAACACAACAGCTCACTGTCGTGTCGTGGTAACATCGTGCCTCCCTCGTTGCCGGAGAGAAACTAACAAAGTCAATTTACAATTTACATCACAGCTCGAACGTATCCTCGTGTAAAATAAGAAGCAATGCATCCGAGTCTGGGTTGATTTGCAGTTTCGGTCCCGATCTGGTTCCCTGGAGCCCGAACATTGTCACCCAAACATGGGCAACCCTAAGGAAGAATGACGGCGTGCGCTCATACTTGCACTTACAGTCAAGGATTCATGTGCTGTAATTACACAAATGATGACTCCGCGGCTGGTAGTGGATCAGTTGCACTTTCTCATCGGAAACTCGCCCAAACAGCAAAATATCGACAAAACGCCATCTATCTCTTTAAAGTGAGTCGACCGCTCTCACCTCATTTTTGGACTGCTTTTAAATTCGGCTCTGGTCCTAAATCTGGTTTCTATGCGAGCGTCAGCTGAACACCTCGGATGTCAAACGTGGAGTCAGTCAGTCTCTGAACCTTCAGCCAAGAGCAGTGCAACACACACACACACACACACACACACACACACACACACACACGGACAAAAAAACAAAAACCAAAAAAAAACCCAGACAGCCACAGCACACTGAGAATGCATGCAGGGAGGAGAACAATTAAGTTCACTCTCTGTATCGCCTCACGTCTGACACGCATTGTATGCATATTCATACACACATAATTATGCAAACCAAAACACACACACAGGCCTCCATACATGCTGATGAGACGCCGCTTCGGCCGATCCCACAGCCCCCAAACATAATGACGGCAGCGGCCTTGGTCTGTTGCCGTGACTGGCTCTTTTGGAGCGTCTATGAGGAGTCTTTGTGTTTTCCATTCACAGATTAGAGGATCACTGAACCTGGCCAATGCAGGCATGGAGGCAGGCCAACTCTATTTCTACCAGAGATGAGTGTGCGTGTGCGTGTGTGCCTCTGTAAGTGTGTGTGTGTGTGTGTGTGTGTGTGTGTGTGACAGGCGACACAAAGCTGTCCTTTCTCTTTCCTTTCACCTCAACCTGGCACCGGCGCTTCCCGAGGGGGGGGGGGCGGCAGGCAACATAGTACAAAATCTCTACGATTGAAACACGCATGCTTGCAGGGGCGTGCAGTTCTGCAGGAGCGCGCCAAGTTTACGCTTCCAGGAGGAGTAAATCCGTCTTATCTGCCTCTCTCCACACCAGAAATGATGGAAGGTATTTTTCAAATTGAACCTCAAGTTGTCGCAGAGAAGCATTTTTTCTTTTTTCCAGACATGAATTCCAAGTGGAAGACGTTTGTTTGCCAGGAAACGGTGATATTCCTTTTGATATGCTTTTGATATACTGCGCAGCGAAGAGCAGCACTTCCTGGAGCTGGAGCTGCTGCTGCTGCTGCCTTTACAAACATTTGTGAAAGAATGGGTCTTTCTAAAGAGCTCACTGAATTCGAACGTGGTACTGTAATACCACAGCATGGGGGCGGCATGGTGGTGCAGTGGTTAGCACTGTCGCACGGGAGGTAAAGCTGGTTAGAGCGGGTTGGGGGTTCGATCCCCGGCTGCCCTCGTCATGTCGAAGTGTCCTTGAGCAAGACACTGAACCCTAAGTTGCTCCCGATGGAGACCAGCACCTTGTATGGCAGCTCGGTCGCCATTGGTGTGTGAATGTGTGAGTGAATGGGTGAATGAGACTTAGCTGTAAAGCGCTTTGGGAACCGTGAAGGTTGAAAGGCGCTATATAAGTGAGATCATTTACCATTCACTTAATAGGATGCCACCGTTGTAACAAGTCAGTTCGTGAAATTTTTTCTCTCCTACATATTCCACGGTCAGCTGTACGTGGTATTATTATAGTGGAAGTGTTTAGGAACCACAGCACGCTGCCACTGGACTCTGGAGCAGTGGAAACGTGTTCTGTGGAGTGACGAATCACGCTTCTCTATCTGGCAGTCTGATGGACGAGTCTGGGTTTGGCGAGTGCCAGGAGAACGTTACCTGCCTGACTGCATTATGTCAACTGTAAAGTTTGGTGGAGGAGGGATGACGCTATGGGGTTGTTTTTCTGGGGTTGGCCTAGGCCCCTTAGTTCCAGTGAAGGGAAATCTTCATGCTTCATCTTACCAAGTAATTTTGGACAATTCTATACTTCCAACTTTGTGGAAACAGTTTGGGGAAGGCCCTTTTCTGTTCCAAACACAAAAACAAAGTTTGGTGGAAGGAGGGGGATGATTTTAAAAGTCTCACAGCCTGGGGAAAGAGGCTGCTCCGGAGTCTGGTGGTGGTGGTGCTGCACCAGGTACTTCCACGCCGCTAGCCAGACGGCAGCAGCGTGGCGCTGGTATTGTCTTTTCGTATCCTTCGGGCTCGGCGCAGGCACCTCACCTCGGGGCAAACTTTGGCTGCCTTTGTTCTGTTTTCTACAAAACTCTTTTAAATACATAAATATGAATAAAAGAATAAACAGCAGACACGGTTAGAGACGAGCCTGGTGAACGTAGTGCAGCGCCCGGCAGCTGAAGAGCCAGATGTTTCCCTCAGGAGTCGGTGGAGACCACAACTAGAGCGAAAAAGATATGATTTGAACACGATACAAACGCCATTCTGCGTTGACCCTCTTGTGGTTTTGTGTGCGTACAGGATTTACAGTATGTCGCCTTCTGCCGCCCTGGATAAAAGCCTCTACTAAGTGCTTCAAACTTAATGTCAAAATGCCTCTTCCTCGTGTCACGTACGAGCATCTGTCATGATTTCCGAACTGAAACAAACCCATATGGGGGCCGGCGGTTGGACTGGAGCTGCACTGACGTCACCCTCTGCACTAATCTTGTTAAATATTCTGTGAAAAAAAAAAAAAGAGAAAAAAAGAAAAAAGACGGAGGTCAAACAGTGAGTGAGACAAAAGGGTTGCATAATCGCCGGATTTAGAAAGAGAAAAATAAAAAAAAATAAAAATCAATAAGATTTACAGCAGCTGCTGCGTTTCAAGCTGTTTCTGGAAATGTCTAATCTGAGTCATCTGGTGTTTTGTGGGGTTGAGTGCAGTCTGCAGCCTCTCCACTGTACAGGACGAACAGAGCATAGAACGTAAAAAGGGACGGACAGACTGTTATTAGTCAGCACCACAGTGGCTTCAGCTGAATGTTTGGAGAGGCCCGGGGCGATATTTGGATTTACTCGGAAGCATATAAAACGGCGGCTCCCATGTTTCAGAAGGTGTTAAGGTACGTGGATGCAAGGCTGCATCCCGCTTATATCCTTTCGGTGTCAACGTCCCCACTTGCCAGATGTCGTAGCATCCCCTATCCCTCCAGGAGAGATTTTGCAGCATCCAATGTGGCCCTTAATAGTCTTTTTTGTTTGTTTTGTTTTTATTTGTATTTTAATCTGTTTGATGCAACATTATAAAGGCACTTTAAGCCTATAGAAATGATGGTGGATTATGAGGTGGGGGAATCTTGTTGTATTGATCTCTCCCTCTCTCATTTCCTGTCGTTTATCCACGGTCTACAATAAAGACTAAATGTGTCCCAAAAATGCCCTAAAGTGGCTATAATTTATATTTTTATAAAAACAATGTATCAAATGTGAAAGGGGTCACTTTTTAGTGATGAACCTGCATCAGCTGTTCACGCTCACTCTGTTTTCAGATGCAGCAGGCAGCTGTATTCCGCTAAAATGCTCTACAGGAAACCCACTGAGCACGACCTGCTCGGCACCAAACGGCAGACAGACACAGTTAACAGACCAGCTGGTGAACGTAGCGGAGCGTTTAGCTGCTAAAGAGACGAGATATGTCCCTCAGGAGTCGGTAGAGACCAAAAACAGAGCTAAAACAGAGAGAATATTGGACTTCCAATTCCAATTCTGTTTCTCCATGACTGCACGGACTGTAAAGAAGCAACTATTTGCCAATAAGTTTGCCATATGAGCTTAAAAGGTGGAGGATACGTCAATGCCATGTCCACAATGTGTTTCTGCTGCCCCTGAGTGGCCAAAAAAAGTTATTGCAGGTTTTTTTTTTTATTTAAATGAGAAGATGTTTTTTGGCTCTCAGTGGTGGGAACTGAGGTGAAGATGTTCCAACTTGGGCAAAACATTCACCGCAGCGCAACAATCTGTTAAAACACAACGTTGACAAAAGTTAAGTCTAAATCTCTCCCTTTTTTTTTGTTTAGCTCTGCTGCGTGGTTTCCGCCAAAACTCACAAGCGTGATGCGAGTTAAACATCGCTTTCGTTTGTCAGACATGAGCAGTCCCGGGCGTTCAATCCTTTCTCCAATCACTGTCCTTTTAAACAAGCTCACAGGCAGTTAAATACCCCCCCGTGCTGCAGGGATGTGTGAAAGCTTAAGAACGTCTAATTGAATGTGTGAATGGATGAGCGGGGTTAATCACACTATCTAACTCAAGCCTCTCATGGTTCTACTTATGGGTGAACACGCGTGAATTGCCATGGAGTGTGTGGTACGCCTTTGTTCCCTTTATTCCCCTGAAATGTTTGACCTTTGATTGACTGTTGTATGAATCCTCGTAGCCTGGGACAATGGCAATAATGCCAACAACCAGCTTGACTGCCATATTTCACTGATCTACACATGTGCGGACCTGTGGCCTAAAGTGGTCTCATTTCTACCAGAGAAGAATCTTCAACGGCCGATCCTCAAACATCCATACCTACAAATCACCGTTTTTAAGAACATGTACCGCAATAATCTACAAACTTTTGCACTGCAAAGTAAACAAATATCATTGCAGGGATTTTTAGCTTCGTCTGCATCTACACATGACAAGTCTGGCCCATGCATGAGGGGTCTTTGTGGGCCTGAAGGGGAATAAAGCTAACAATGTAAAAATCAACTTGCCAGGACAAACTTCGCAATAGTGACGCTGTTTCTAAAGGACCTCAAACCTAGTCCAGCAGGTTTGTACTATTTCTGGTTACTTATCCACCAACATATACACTGATACAGATATGTGCGCAACAAGATGATGTCGGCCAGGCTGATTTCCTTTTCAAAAGGGAAACTGACCCTCTCAGTCAGACTACTGGAATTTTCATGAACCTGCACAGCCAACACAGGTGTTTTCACTTTTTTTCTTTTTAAAAGCTCGCTAGTCAGACCTCTGCTCAAATTGAAGTCCTCCACCAAACCTCGCGGACTAATACGAACGCTGAAGCTGTACCTTCTGCCACCCAACAGGTGCGACAAAACTAATGGGCGATTCAAAGACATGACAATCAAGTGCAGTCCCACACAGTCGGAAGAGATCTAATCAGGCAAAATAATGGGCGCACCAAGAAGATGAAGGGCCTTTCGCGTGACACATGGACATTTGACACATTTCACACGGGACTCCTTCTAGCAAGTCTGGCAAAGAGGTTCTCACACATTGGAATGTTTGTCTTTGTCAGCTCCAACAGGGACTATTTCTATGTTGGAAAGAAGTTTCAATGAATGCCTGAGCAAATAAAACCAAAACTATCTGCGTGGCAGACAAAACATGTTTGTTTTTTTGTCATTTAGGCAAACCAATCCTTTCAATTCCTTACGCTTCTTTTAGAATTTTAGATGCAGAGAAACAACTTGCAGAACACATGGTTTAGGTATTAAAAAATACACACTGAAAATAATGTGTAATGAATCACTGCTGCAATTTTGGTTATTTCTGAGAATGATACAAATGTGAGGCAAAGCTTTAGCCACACACACACACAAACACACACACACACACACACACACACACACACACACACACACACAGTTATGTTGTCAAATCCCCAAGCACTGTAAGATCAATGTGGATTGACCCAAGCGGAGACGGACGGCTCGTCACTCCAGGGGCAGAGAAGCAAACCGTCCAGCCCCCTACCCCCAACCCGGGCCGCTGCCACCCCCAACACTTACGTAACACCCCAAGCATTACATAAGAGCTCTGCGGCTCCAATAGAGACAAAGACATACAGCAGAGAGAGAGAGAGAGAGAGAGAGAGAGAGAGAGAGAGAGAGCGCGAATCCTCCAAATCCGACACAGCATTAAAGAGATCTGAGGAGGCCGCTGTGTTTTAAGAGCAGCAGAAAAGATGCTGCTTTATGCAGATGACAGATGGCTTTTCCTCCATCTATGACAAAGCGTGCTCAGCATCTGTTGTGATGGAGAGACGCACACACACGCGCTCACAGAGACATACAGCACATGCAGTGTGTAGAGGGAGAGCGCTGTCAGAAACGGTCACTACAGCCCTGCTGCCGCATGGAAACCGCGTATCTCCAAAATGCTTACTTTCCCGCCTTGTTTTCAGCATCCTGACCTTGTGTTTTTGAGTTCATCCGTGGGTTTTACATGTTTTGGTTTTTTTTTTAAATATAACACCAATGAATTATGAATTTTCTCAGGGCAAAACAAAGGCAAGCCTGACCTAACGGTGATACCACTTTTTCCATGTTCGATAATGATACTGCAACCTTGAGTGTCTGCCGATAGCGATACCAATTCGATACTGTCTTTTTCCCTCTCTTAAATAACCCTCCTCCCCTAAAGGAAGAAATACAGAGCCCACAACATGACTCCGTTACCGACAGTGCGGTCCACATGGCATCTTAAGGCACTCACAACTGAAACTCAAGGCTATTTCACCTGATATCAAGTTAGCTGCATTGAAAAAAAATACATATCTAATGGTATTTTCTGAGTGAAAATAATGTGACACGACTTTTCTAAACTTTTTCCCTCTCTTTTTTAAAAAGATATTACTACACACACAAACTGAAATAAATTAAACTAAATAAATACTTATAAATACATATACAAATAGAGAAAAATATCTGGTAATAATTACATTAATTTAAATAATGAGTAAATAAGTGGGAATGCATCAAATCAGACACATTTTTCTTCTCCTTCTACAGATTTTCGTCTTCCATTCAACCTTTAGGACAAAGACCATTTTTTAAAAATTTCATTTGACTTCCACATTTAAATCTCATTCTATTTATACAGTTATTTTTTTTCTTCTTTGATTGTTTGCCTTGTCTGTGGGCTTCACTATGTCGAAGACTCTGCAGGTGTTTCCACTCATCTGACTGATTAGACTTCAGTTCAGGTTGAAGAGGGCGGAGAATCGCGCAAGGTCACCGAACCTCATCAACCAATAAGAGGGACAGGCCCACATAGTCCGGAGAGGGGGCCTAATCAGCCTCAATAAGTAACACCAGAAAGATAAATCACTCCTTGTAGTTCAGCAGTTTTCTACAGTGTGTTTGGCCAGTCTTGAACGGATGAAGTGACGTAACCAGGATTTTAGAAATACTGAGGTCATGAGCAGAGCTTCATCCACCTAAGAAGTTTTTGACTAGGCATCCAACCAAACACACAAAACAAAAAAAAGCTTAATTTCACATATTATTTACTCAAAGAAATAGTTAAACATTTTGGGGGAACATGCTTATTTGTGAGGGAATGAGAATTGTACTACTTGTTTGTGCATAGATTGGACAGCTGAGACGTGTGTTACTCAGTGCTTTAGAGGTGTTTGGTAGGCCAGGCTAATCGCCTCCTGGCTCCAGCCCTGCATTGGGTGGTGTCGACCTTGTCTCGTCTCGCTTTCAGAAAGAAAGCGAATAAGTTGTATTTCCCAAAATGTTTAACGTTATTTACGTAAGTTTTCCCTACACTGCGATATGTAATTCTGGTGGAGAATACTAAAGTTGTTGCCTCAAATTTTTATATATTTGAGTCATTTATGGTCAGATCTCATATCAAATGTGATTTCATCCCCGAAATTACCAAGGACATAACCTTCAACCCACAGCTGTGGCAACATTATCGCTCTATTTGGAGAATTATCGACTATAGCCAGCCAGTGGGGGGAAAAATGACAAATTCTCTGGAAAACACAGAACCCTTTTTGAACGAAACCACATTCATATGGAGCAACAGTTTGGTCCATGAAAACCATACTGATGAGGAACTTTTGGATTTTTTGGTTCTCCCACGCATAAGCCACGTTTCTTTTACTTCCAACTGACACAGTTTACTTGAGAGTATTTGTGAGCCTCCCTCCCTCTCCCACACACACACACACACAGAGTATGCCAGTCTGGCGGTAGCTGTCCTAATCCTAAAGATGGCAGTTTAATGCATTGGGAGGTAAGTGCAGCACTAAGGCTCAGGCCCTGACAACGTGCCACTCTGACGGTGTCATTGAGGTTCAGTGTTTAATGCAAACTCTCTTTGCCTCGTGCATTTATCCTGTGAACTGAGCGGCTTAAGACGGACGCAGTCAGCATGCCATGTACACGCACACATCAGCAAGTACCAGGGAGAAATATGATGTAAGTTTGAAATGCTCGACCCTGTGGCCTTACGCCTGCCAGTGGTTAACAGTTTAGTGCACACACACACACACATACAAACGGCAGCATGTGGTTGCATTTATTTTCTGCCACAAGTGCTTACAAGTAAGTGGGTGGTATTACCTAACACGTCGGACATTCGTCAGCGGGGGGAAGAAGAAAAAAAAAGTGTAGAAATTAGAGAAAACGAGGGGGAAGCACGAAGAGAGGTCGACTCTATTTACAGCATTTTCCTGTAAGTGGCCCACCAACATCAGCGTTGGATACACACAAATAAACATGTCTTTACAATGGCTCCTAATGTCCACAGCAGTGTGCAAAATGTGCAGGGGGGGGGGGTCTGCAGAAATAATTTTCAGGGGAAGACAGGAGGAGGAGAAGAGCAGATTGCGGGGGGGGGGGGGGGCAAAACGAGTGTCCAGGTTGAGCTGCCCTCCGCTCTGTTCCTCTATAAACTGTTCCTCTGAGTGTCTGCAGCCTCGGGCCACAATTAGCACCAGAGGTGGCTCAGTGAAGGTTGGGTGGGTGGGGGGGGCACTGGGTTCACACTAGCCCACCCTTGAGCTACAGTAGCTGGGCAACTAACCTCAGTACTGCCCCGCTTGTTAGTTCCGGAAAACTGACTCTTCTGCTCTTTGCTGTGGCCCTGTGGATAAAGTTTTGCAACTTGCCTTTTAATGTTAGTTATCTCCAGTTCACTCTTCGGATTTGAATGAATTCGAACTTCCGTGCACCGTTTCAACCACCAGAGCACGGCACTCGCCAAAGGAACTGGTGGGAACAAGGCGACATTGCAGACCCTAGTCTCCCGGAAAGCACACCGGAAAGAATGCCTCTCATTACAAAGGAAGACTGTGTGCACGACAAATCTAAATCTAACCAACGCTGGCCACAAAGGCCAGATTAATCATCTTACCGCACGCCGTCACACTTCTTTCAGCGACTCTGCCACATTCTCAGCTATCAACTCGGTGATTGCTGGAGAAACGAGGAAGAAATCGGCAAAAATGAGAACCGAGTTGTTGCGAGATGGGACTGTCTTTTAATTAAGTTTCTCACTGTTCATTTCGAAAGGGGGGAAAAAGACAACAGAATGAGCAAGACCTGCCACACATTGCTGTCCCCAGTTGGCCTTTGGTCTACGTTTCCATCGTCTCTGAGTCTCCGTCAGTGAAACGCAGCAGATAACCCTATCAGATCAAGACGTGACAGTGGCTTCACCTCCCCCCTCCCCGACAGGACACATTCCCGATCAATCACCCTCCTGTCCATGATGACAAGTGACCGGGAATAGGCTTCCTGTCTCTCTCTCTCTCTCTCTGTAGGCGGAAAAAAATTCCAGCATTCTCGTCCTCAAGGAGGTTTTTTTTTCTCTATTTTCTGAGGCGGCTGAGGTCCTTCAACATCTGCCGGACTATGCTGAGGATGTTCTATGAGTCTGTGGTGGCCAGTGCTATCCTCTATGCTGTTGCATGCTGGGGGCAGCAGGCTGAGGGTGGCGGACTCCAACAGACTCAATAAACTGATCCGCTAAGGCCAGTGATGTTGTTGTTGGGGGTGGAGCTGGACTCTCAGACGGTGGTGTCAGAGAGGAGGATGCTGTCTAAGCTGCGGGGCATCTTGGACAATGTCTCACATCCTCTCCATGACGTACTGGTCGGACACAAGAGCAGCTTCAGTGGGAGACTCATTCCTCCAAATGTACAACAGAGCGACACAGGAAATCATTCCTGCCTGTGGCCATCAGACTGTTCAACTCCTCCCTCTGAGTGTCTTGAATGGGAGCACCGGTACTGTACAGCCCCCCCCCCCCCAGGATCAATCAATCAAGTATTTCTGATTCTGATTCTGTATGGAGGCCTGTATGCATCCATGTGAGGGCGATGACTGACAGCAAGAGTTGCTTTTTGTTGCAGATGGAGAAAATGACACACTGAAAACTTGGTTGGTTGTGTGTGTGTGTGTGTGTGTGTGTGTGTGTGCGCTACTTCCCAGCTAAAGGTTACATGGTAATACTGGCATTTAATCAGGGAGGCAGCAAACGTGGGCAGCAAGAAATCAGATTGTGACCCGCGCTGACCTGGGACTCGCATATTATACAGGACAGAAAAAAAAAATCAATGTAATGTCTCTTCAGTGTCTCACCTGTGGATGACGGAGAGTGTATGGTATGTGTCCAATACGTATCCTTTCATGGTTACGTCATGCCTCATCTTTTCAGTCCCAAAGTAGTGGAATTCATAGAACTTGTCACATTCTTGTCAAAGGGGCTTTTGCTGCCCACTGTACACATTTTCCTGACATATTAGGTAATAAGTGGGTGCAAATCTAGATTCAGAATCACTTTGGCTGTTTAGACTTTGATTGCGGGTCACCTCTATTTTCAGTGTGTCAAACCCCACGCTTGAGACTGCTGATGGCCGACTCTATTTCCACCCAAAAGAAATCCATGCATCCGCATTCTGCAAGCATCTCTATGTAATGGTTGCTACTGGTGAGTCATCTCCATTGCGGGGTTGAAGGTGCATTCACAAGGGCTTCACTCACGGGAAATGATGCATTCACGTACTGGACAACAGACAATTTCACGTAAAACCCCATCTGTGACAGTCACAGGACTACCCGGTAGAGGTTATTTGACAGTCTGGTCCTTTGTCGTCACAGTATTCGGAGCCATTAAATAACGCGGACAGAAAGAAGCGTCTAGCGGGAATCAGTGCTAACGTTAGCAAGCTAGGCTAACTAGCTTCCGCTTTCAGAGCGAGATTCAAACTTGACGAAGCGATGGGTCCTCCAAAATGTGGGCTGTTGTAACAGGAAGCTAGCTTAAATTGCTAATGGTAGATGGCTAACGCCGTGTGGACTTCAAAAGGGGGGGAAATAGTCACGCGTCAATGTTTGTAGTTTACAGTATGACTTTTTGAAAAATACGCAAAAGAAACATTATAGTTTATATGTCTTTACACCAAAAAATGAGGAGAATTCCAATTTCGGTTGGACTGGCGGGAATCAGTACTAGGATTAGCAAGCTAGGCTAACTAGCTTCCACTTTCAGAGTGAGATTCAAACTTTACGAAACGATGGGTACTCCAAAATGTGGGCTGTTGTAACGGGACGCTAGCTTAAATTGCTAATGGTAGATGGCTAATGCTATGTGGACTTGAAAGGGGGAGGGGGGATTGTCACGCGTCAATGTTTGTAATTTACAGTATGACTTTTTGAAAAATACGCAAAAGAAGCATATATAGTTTCTATAATATATAGTGTCTTTACACCAAAACTTGTCTAATTTCCCCCCGGGGATCAATAAAATATATCTGATTCTGATTCTGAAAATGAGGAGAATTCTAATTTCAGTTGGACTGAAAAGAAAACAACTTTAAGGACAATTCAGCACAAGTCCACACACCTTACACACATACTACGCAAAACCATCTAAACCCACCACATACTGTGGTCATTATACCACTACATATACCATATAGTGGTGGACATCAGACTTACTTCCTCTTCCAATCAACGCTGTGAACTGACAGGCACGGCAAACAAGTGTCATTGTCTCGACCATGAAGACAAAACATGTTCTATGTTGTCCATGTACAGTGCAGCGGCCTTGAGTCTCTCAAGCAGTAACGGACCAACAGTGGAAAACAACAGGAAGTAATGTGAAACGACGTGTAGCCGGACTGAGGTGTTCCCATTTACACTACGCTGCGCCAGTGTGATCGGCTGCTCTGACAGCATGCGACTGTGAGCCTGCTGCTTAATTGCAAACACATTTGCGGAGGTGGAATGCTTGTAAAGGGAAATAAAAAAATAAAAAAAAGGTTGTGAGGCAGAGACAAGGAGGAGAAGACAGGTAGAATAAAGATGATCCTTTTCCTGTTTTTCCGGGGGTTTTTTTGCAGCTGAAATAATGTGTTTATGTCAGTTTTCTTCTGTAAAAATCCACTGCGTGCTTTAAGAAACCAAAAAAATAAAGGGGGGGGGGGTGCTTCCTCTTAGCTTATGAGAGAATGGCAGCCTTTGGATGGCAAGAAAAAGGAGAGGAAAATGATGTGTCCGCATGCATAGATAGTGTAGTAACCTTTACACTCGCTTCTGTTGACTGACTCACTGAATCATTTTGAGCCACTCCAGCTTTGATTCATCAAAAGTCGTGGGAAATGTTGCGGCCCTTTTTGAACCACTGTGAAATCATCTTAAAAAAGACGATTAAACATCACGAATCAATGAGGAGGCACGACGAAGGATTTTAGGCGCTACAGAGTGAGGTTTCACGTGACTTTTAGACTCACTTGGCATGATGAGATGCGATCTGCTTGTGGGTCTTTGCATTCACACCTGGTATTACGATGCGTTTGCGTGACCTCGATTCTGCTTGCATTATGATCCGTCAGCAAGCAAGTTGTGGTCTTAAGGTCAAGGGAAGCGAGGGTGGAGCTGGAGGTGACCCCCAAAGGGATCCGTAGGCTACTTTTCCTGTGCTGGGTTCTGACTGATTTTGCAGGAAAACACTGCAGAGTAATTCAACATAACTGATATAAGCCTCAACCCTCATTCTCTTTACATTACGTGCCAGAGCCGCATTAAGTGACCGATAATGCAAACGGAACACCCTACTGCAGCTGCTTCAAATAAAAAGTGTCTCAACTGCCAGTTCCATTTCATTTCACTGTTGCATTTTTTTTTTTTTTTTTTTTTATGGCCGCAATCAAAAATGCGTCTGCAAAACAAGAAAATAATCATTTTCAGCAGTTTTTTTTTGTTGTTTGGATCAGTTTAAATCAGTTATACAGTGTCAGAAAACAATCCTCGTGCAATGACCCCGTTACACTAAAACATCCACTGACCTCCAAATCATAAATTACGTATTGTAAAGTTTTAAATGCACTGTTTTTTTTTACACTTAAGGCCCCTTAAGACGGAAAGCGACAACCGACACGGCGCAGCTCAAACCGCGTCACGTCTGAAGGGGGCCATTGGAATGACCAAAACGAGCACTTTTAGTGGACGTACTGTGACGGGCGCAGTTGCCCCCAAGGATTACGTTGCAGCCATTGCAGCCCGTTTTGCGGCCGCCGGCTGAGGCAGCCTGCTGGGTCAAAATGTTTTGTGCCTATTAGCCATTTAGACCCCAAAATATGTTTAAAAGAAAAATAGGGCCCAGGTTTAAAAATACCGGATTACCCTTTAATTTGACGAGTGGCAGCGATGTACTATCTGGAGAGTTCGACCCTTAAAACAAGCAAGCTAAATACTGGTTTGGTGAAAAGGGGAATAATGACGCACACACTGATACGCACACACACAGATACATGTAGGTAGGTTGAGTCCAGAGAGGCTTCACTGTGTTGATAATTCCCAGCGTTAATGCACTGCTGCCATGCAGCTCCATTTCAACAGTGCTCTTCAGCTGAGCCCCGGCCTCCCTCTGCTGCTGCTCGCAGCACAGGAGGCAGGACACAACTGTGTGAGTGTGTGTGTGTGTGTGTGTGTGTGTGTGAGAGAGAGAGAGAGAGAGGGAGAGAGACCCTGCACACAATGTGTAGATGTGAGTAATGCAGGAGAGAGGCAGGGAGACGATACAACCATTATGACGACAACACAAATGACAAACCGTGGTGACTGTGAGAATGAGTTAGTGCTTTTACACACACGCAGTGCAAGTGCTGTACGTGCGTTCACTTGATGTCACTGCATACATAACAGTGTGCAGGGCCACCCCCCCCCCCCCCAACGGAGACACGGAGAAAAGCTGCCAAAGCGATGCTGTTTTTTTAGTAACCGCGGTTTTAATATGAGGTGACCTCTGACTCCTGGAACAGTCAGACCCTCTGCACCCTGACCCATGATTGGATACGCAAAGCATGTATTTCCCGTGTCCAAGCCAAAGTCTGTCGTGCACCTGGGACGGGCGGCCTTCCAGCAATGGACAATGAGCATCATTAACAGAGCAGTTGGGGGTCAAATCGGCGGAGTATTAAACGTGTAGGTTATGCAACTGCATTTTTGATCTCGGGGAACATATGTGGCTGTGTGTTTAAGTTGCTGACAGGGATAAACTGCACCATGTAATGTCTCCATTTAGCTTCTTTTTACAGTTTTAATACCTTATTTCCATGAAAAGGGACGGGTGTCACAAATGGACATCCGCTGCAAACATTGCAATAGCTGTTTTCAGTTTGTCTGTCCTATATCAAATAAATGAATATTGACCATGAACACATAAATAAAGAAGTAATATACCAAGGGAGTAGTATGGCTCTGGTGTATATTGTGGGAAGCTCTATGACACACAGGCATAAGCTTCACAAGCAGTACTTGCAAGAGGGGTCACACTCCGCTGTTTGGTGTGTGGGTGTTTTCATGGGCTCGGTGACGTCATGGCGCACGCAAACCAAAATAATGACGGAATCCATCACAAATCATTTCAAATGACGTGTATAAAGGCGCCTCTGAGGGACACTTTACAGAGATCACCCGCAGCTATCGCTTGCAAACTGGAGGCGCGCACATTCACCCCAGCCGCTTCTGCGCCGTCGTTATTCCGGGCAGACGCCATTCGGTGGCTTGCCAGGGAGGAAGGATGCCGTCTGAAACAAGCCGTCGTTTGAATAACGAGACAGGAAATTTCATAAGTGAGAGAAAAAGATCCCGTAATGATGTTGATGTTTGTATAATTATGAGACATAGTCATAATCAGGAGCCTGTATATTTCAAATGATTTGGTTTTTCTGGGGGACGCCAAAGCCAGAAATGTCCACTTTCTAATCGTAGCGACTGGAAATATTTGACGTTCTGCTGCTTAAAAGTTAAAGTTCATGATTCAGTTTTGGAATGAGATGAAATAAAACGCTACTGCGCCCCCCACCCCCCAGCTCGTGGCACATCAGCTGTGAATGTGGAGTTGTTTTCCATCACTCCTGTCGCTGTGCTGCATGTGTGTTGCAGTCCTGTGCCTCTCTCTCTCTCAATGCTCTGTTAATACCATGACATCAACAACACAACCCCCCCCCCCCCCCCCCCCCCCAGAACAAGAGGAAGATTACATATGCCCTCTCTTTAGCATGTGCCCTCCTGACATGGAATGTACTATCCTCTTCATACCATTACCTTCCACAAAGCCCCTCCATGGAGCCTACGCATGCACGGACACGTATTGTTCGTCCGCATGCACTGTTCGCGCAAAAGACATGGAGCCATCATATGACAACTGTACATAAACAGATGGGTCTGATATTAATCTCATCACACACACACACACACACACACGTCATTTTACTTTATGGTTCCTTTTATTCTCTGGCCTGCTGTGACCTGCTGTACATCCACTCTGTGCTGCAAATCATGACATCACCCAGTAGAGCCAGCGTGGGTCTGCAATGTGTATTATATCACCGCGCTCTGGCTGATCTGTAGCATTATCCGCGGCTTTCTTTTTTTTTTTTCCCTCTTTGCTGATGCATGTTTTGGAGCTGTCCTCCTCACTGCACGAGAACACTCCTCTCGCTGCAGGGAACTTTTCGGTGTGTGGGAACACAAGATCGAGGTGGATGTCGGTTTGAATCGATAGCGCCTATTTTTGCAGTGGAAATCAGCAAAAGCCTTAGGAAGGATAAGGTGTTCGGGAATTACATGATTGTCATCAAGTGTAGCAAGTGTAGATACACAGGGGTGTGTGTGTGTGGCTGGTGGGTTATATCATGATGTAATCCTCAATTTCTGGCCTCTAACTGGTGATATCTACACCGCTGCAACAGCCTCATGATAGAAAACGTGCGTGCAGCTTACTGATTTAGAGCATAAAAAATATTGGAGCGCAGTCACCCAAAATAAACCGAGGAGGAGAGAGGAGAGAGGAAGAGGAGGAGGAGGAGGAGGAGGAGGAGGAGGAGAGAGGAGGGGAGAGCTGTTGCGAGTTTGCTTTTGACGAAATCACAGCCGAGCCGGTGCTCATCAGGATTTGATCGTGTCCATGGGGCGAGAGAAAACTGGGCAACAGTGCTATTGAAGCCGTGTGACGCTGCATGGCAGCTAGCAGGCTTTATCCTGCAACTGTGATTTATTTTAAATATCAAAGATACGTGTAAGATATGTAAGGCCTTGCGCGCCTGCTCTGCCAATAGGAAGCCTCAGCCTAAGACCAGTACGACACTGATCGACAAACACAGATCCAAACCATATTCGGAATGAAACTGATGAAAAATCCTGTGTGGGCGGTTCAACAACAAGTGGGCTTAATCAGACACTCGTATGAATGAAATGGTCACATAAAAAGCTGAATACAAAGGTGGAAATTCTCTTCCCTGTGTTCCCCTTTATTGTCAGCAGGATGGAGTTGGACACGGAGTCAAACCAATAAAGTTTCTTCATTCAAAAACTGAGGTATCACACATACGTATTAGAGATTTGCCTGCAGGAGGCGACGCGCTCGGAAGCAAACCCCCATGACGAAATCCCTCTTCTGTTCTGTATTGCAGTGTCCACGCCTCCCGCCCCCACCACCCCCCCCCCCCCACCCCCGAACCCCCTGACTCGGGTCGGTCGGCTCTGGCTCCGGCTCTTTAGTTTCCACCAGGAGAGTTTTGAAATGTAAACATCCCCCGCGGAGCCCGAGGAATGCGAAGCGGCACGCCGAGGCACCAGAGGCAGCCAAGCACCGCTGCAAGGCCTCAGCTTTGCCAGCAGCTGGCACAGCGCGCTGTTTTGCTGGCGGTAAGCTATCAAGCAAGAGAGAGAGAGAGAGAGAGACTGAGAGAGAGAGAGAGAGAGAGAGAGAGAGAGAGAGGGGGGTAGGCTTGTCCAGGTATGAAGCGGACCTGCACGGCGAGAGAGAGAGAGAGAGAGAGACAAGGAAAGCTGCAGTATTGAAATATGCATTGGACACGGTGCGTCTCCTCTTCTGGATACTTCTTCCTTTTTGTAAAACTCACACTACTGCCCGAACACACACACACACACACACACACACACGCACAAAATCCACTGGCAGGTCACACAGTTCACCGGTTGCCATGGCAGCAGGGGTAGGAGGGTCTATTCCCACCAGCGAAAAATATGCTGATTTGCCTGAGCTGCAGAACGGTCCTAAAGAGTGTACCTCAATTACACACACACACACACACACACACACACAGAGCTATATCCACTGATGTAGCCAGGTTGTAGTGTTGGCGCCATGTTACTGCGCCCTCCTGAGAGTTTGTTAGTGCTGGCTGCAGATCTGTGCGAGGGCATCTGGTACGTCCGTAATACATTCCTGTTGTTAAAGGGGAATTCCACTCGTCTGCTCTGAATAATTTGGCATAATTGCAGTGGCGTGTGTCCCCGCTTCGACTTCATCCTGGCTAATTGGACCTCCTCTTAGTTTGAAGTTGGGCCATGCTTTGCAGAGAGTCTGCTGGGATGATCGAAGTCCACACTGTAAATTGACCGATTAAAAGACGGGATTCAGATAATAATGCTGACCACCCTGCTGATCTGAGCTTCTCTTTAGAACACAAACACTGTTTTCATCTGCTCATTATTTATTTCCAATCGTTGTCAAGCTATCATCGATGAAACGTCAAATTAAAAGCCGACCAGGAAGGAGAGGGATTATGCTGTTTGAGCCCCTTGGGAGTCTCTTAATGTGAAACACATCTGTGCAAGACATGACATGACTATGTTATTGTTGTTGTATAACTATATATATAATTATTCTGAATTCGTCAACACAGCAGGTACACATAGGGGAAGTGCATTACCGGCACACAACATTAGCTAGCTAGCTGACACACGTTAAGTCCAGGAGTTGGTTGGAAACTCTTCCAGCTGGCTTGTTAATGTTTCTATGAAGAAGAAACATGCAAATTTGATGGCTACGTACATAATATCATGCACACTTGCACAAGTGCCGTGTAGCTAATGATCCAAAAAATACACGCTAATGGGTACCAGGCAAAAACTCACGTAGAAGCTAGCCAAGCATGCTATTGTTAGCAGCAGACAATTCAGTTAAACAAATAACAGCAACTCCTTTGGGTGCACCTACAAGCTGTGTGTTTTCTTTCAAAAAGGTCAAAGGTCATCCTTCAGAGCACTGTGTGTCCATGGTCACTAATAACAGATCAAAGACACAGGGGACGCTCAGCTCCTCAGTAATTTCCTCAGAGGATTATACACTGACAAGGAAAATCTCCAGCACTCAATAGCGTTTGCGTGTGCAGGTTTGGTGTTCAGGATAGACCCGAGGGGTGGGGGGTGGATTCAATTGAGGAGAATAAAGAACGTCCCGCAGGGCTCCACACAGGGACATTTATCTTTCTCACCCAGTAAGATGTCTGCTTAAAACACAGCTACAGTCAATTAACATAGATTTTCCTTGAGGGAGGAAAAAACAAACATTGCAGATAAACTACCGGGATGTGCTCGTGTGTATGTGTATTTAATGCTGGTGTTTGTTTGGAGGGTGATTTATTGGCCTTGTTAATACACGATCACCAACCGAATCCCCGGTTGGGTTAGACATCACTGAGATCAGTAACATTCCCACTTCTGTAACCTTGAAGTGTTTTCTGAATGTTCCGTCCAATCAGCCCCTGGGTATTCGTCACTGCTGTCATTCCTCAGTCAACCTGGCTGCTCAACACTGACCACTAGCCACGGAAGATGGTTATTAATTGTGACATGTCGATAAATGTCACAAGGTATAAAATCAACTCACAAACTAATTTTCATTTCATGGCACTGTAGGTGGATGTGAAACTGCTGATATAAAGGTAAAATGTAGTTAGGGCTGGGTAAAATCAAAAAATTGGACCTTGCCTCTGCTGTTATTTCACATCCATGGAAAAGGTGACTGAGCTGACATGACAGCTAATGAGCGCTGCAGGGCAGCAAGGTCCGGTGGACTAGAAGGTAAGCATGTACTGTGCAGACTGATGACCGCGCGCGCAAATTCACAGCCGCACATAAATGCTCACTTAACAACGCTTTCACGCCTCCTTTGTGCTGTGCGGCCTGGCTCAGCAAAAGGTGAAGCGGAGAGCAAAGCTCCAAACCGGGCTTTGCTAAAAATGACAATCCAAAATCATAAATGAGTAAGCAGATTGCAGTAAAACACACGCACACCTCCCAGACGCTGATGAAATCCGACACCTCGTGTGTAGCTGGCCTCGCCATTACGCTGCTGAGTAATATGACATTTAAGCCTTAATCTCCATATGTGTCTGAGGTTGGGTTTTGTGTGTGTGTGTGTGTGTGTGTGTGTGTGTGTGTGTGAGAGAGAGAGAGTGTACATGTCCCCATGCTGAGGAAAAGTAAGTGCAGTGGCAGACTATGCATAATATTACACCATTATGCACGAGTATGGCTTGACTTCCTGCCGCACACGGAAGAGACACAGCAGTGGGTGGCAGATTCAAGCACACACACACACACACACACACATTCATGACACCCTGCCCAACACGGATGAAGCAACAATCTGTTACAACTGTCCAAAACGAGATCCCACTATTGAAAGATTCTGTCTGAAAGGACTGCAGCATCTGAGCATCGCGATGAGCTTTGACATCAAAAGCAAGCAGAAGTGTTTTGCTGTCTGTCTGTCTGTCCTTTTGAGGATTGCACACCCCACCCACTGTATGCTGGGTAGGGCTTACTATGTTCCAAGCAGTCCAAGGAAGGAAGGTTTCTTTGAATGTTTTGACACCTTCTGTAACAATCTTGGTCCCTGGGCCGGAATGTATTCCTATTGCCTGTGAACCCAAGCTGACCAAATCTGCTGTACCTCGCGATGGTAGGGAATTCTGAGTGAGTACTTCATCAAACTACAAAACAGTCTTTATATAAAAACAAGTACGGTGATATCTAATGATTCTAAACAGGTCGAATAGCCATTCACCAATTGAAATGATGTCATCACAATTTTGCCATGCAGTTATTTGTGTAACAAAAACGTCTCACTGCTCAAGGGTCCATTTACAAGCTTTTGACTGCATCTCACGGTCTTCATTCAACGAATGAAGCCGGCCCTGGTGCCATCACGAAACTTAAACACGGACGCTAAAAGATATATATATATATACTGCTCATATATCACCGCAACCTATAACCTGTATACTGTGGCATCACTCCATTATGGTTTTAAATGCTAGTTAGAGCTTCCACAATTTATTCAAAATCCAAACTACCATTCGAACGTGGGAAAACATTTCATATTCGATCTGCAGTAATCTGTTCCAACCCATGTATAAGCGGTCCAACGGGGGGCGTTCATAAAATGCTCTGTGCCTGAACCGCTGCATGCCTTGTAGCCGTGCCCAACTGTTGATAATGACATGAAACTGTGTGATAAGTAAAGCGAGGACACGTTTTGGATTGGACTCAGTAGATGCACTGATCATATGGATATGGGTGCGGCTGTTTGCTGATTCTGCAGTGAGTCAACAGAGACGCGACAAATGACTGGAACACACCTGCACAGTGCATGACTTATAGGCTCCACTGTCAAGGGTTAACTCGGGGAAAGCAACTGTTTTGATTGGGTAACTCAAAATTAGCCAATTTTGTTCTCTTTGATAATGTTTATCTCCTTTCCTGTCTCAGACTTTGGATTATTTCGTGCTGGTGGGATTCCTTAACAGGAAATGATGTGATATGAAGTGACAGAGATAAGCCCCCCCCACCCCACCACCCCCTAACATATACACACAGATAAACACACACACACGTGCACACATACACACACACATTCTCCCAGCTGGCCCGCAGTCTCTGACATGCCTAGTGAGCTTTCTTGGAGTGACAGATAGACCGCGGGCAAGGAGGGGATGGCTTGGTAAACATACTCATATAATCACACACACACACACACACACACACACACACACAGAGGTACATACACACTCACATGAGGGCGTACACATGTAGCCCCACGTCAGCACACAAGCTTCCTTCCCCACATGGAGCTGGCATCAGGCTCTCTCTCTCTCTCTCTCCTGCCTTCACCCACATTCTGTGTTCGGGGCCGGATCCCCAAGGCTCCACACACATGGGGATACATGACCTGCCTGCCTTTCACAACCTGTTTGTTCTCCTGCCCTGCCAAGCACCACAGGCACACACACACACACACAACAGCAACGGCGGAGCCTGGACCGGGGACGGGCTGTGATGTAGAAAACGAGTTCACGTGGAATTCGCGATTGCGGGGGTCTCTTTCATAAGCACTCGTTCGTTGCTGTAGATGTTGTTGCGGCTACATTAGATTTGCCTTGAATGAAAAATCTGAACAACTGAAAGGACAACACAGTTTTAATTTGTCTTCCCTCTGGCTGCAAAGCCAAAGGATGGTAATTAGTGACCGTCTAACCAAAACTCTGATCCCAGAGCAAGATATCATGACAGCTAACAGAAAAGCTGATGTGAAATTCGTCATAGATAGTCCTGATGTATTATTCAACTATTAGGAATAGATTAGGCTATTCCCAATACTTTTAGCAACCCCATGATGTTTTGTCTACAGTGATGCTAACAGTTATGTTTTGAGCTAAATGCTAATACCACAAGGACAATGTCTAAATCTCTCATTCATTCACTACTCCCCATTTAAAAGACACCCAGTAGTTTTTAACTATGGTGAGTAGTAAATGTAATTTTGCATCATCACTGACAGGTGCAACATCGCACTTTAACATCTCTGTGATGCATTGCATTGTTGGACAATTAGCAAAAAGTAGTGTGCATGCCATGGGGGTGAGTAAATACAGTGCACTATATAGTAAGTAGGGAGTGATATTTTGGACATGCTGATGTTTAGCAGATACAGTGCTTACCATTGTCACCATCTTTGCTTAGCACAAGAAGTACAACGGAGGCTGACGGGAATGTCATCAGTTTTGCAGGTATTCAGTCATAAACCGAAGTATTGGGCGGTGCCAATTTTGATCTGATGGTGTCTCATTGGACGAAAAAGTCAGCAGATTACAAAAGTCACGTTAAGAATGTGTGTGTGTTATTTCATGGTAACACATCCAATAGTTGTTGAGATATTTCACTCTGAACCAAAAAGCCAAAAGGCACCAGATGAAAAGTCAAGTGATCGCCAAAGTCACTAGGATTCACCCCACGTGGACCAAGACTTTCAGAAACTTTGTGGGAATACATTCAATAGTTGAGACATTTCAGTCTGGACCAAAGTGGTGGCCCAACCAACCAACATTGCCATCCCTAGAGCCACACCACTTGTGTGGCTAAATATACACATATACAAATATGTACAAATTTACTGAGTACATCAATTTTCCCCAAACATGTTTGATCCATCCAATACTTTCATGTTGCACCATCTAACAGTGCAAACCCTAGTACTTGTTTCCTGTTTCTATTATTGCTTATGACAAGTCCCCCCCCCCCAACGTAACTCGAAGGCTCTGAACGTTTTAACCAATTTTAGCTGCCTCCATTCCGCCAGAACTGTCTCCAAATAGACTCTCACTCTGCCTTTAAGGTTCAATTTGCCTCAGTGTGCAGTAATGGAAAAAGGGGAAATAGTCCCATTAAGCAGCATAATTAGCTGCATGTTAGAAAAACCTGCAGTACACACGCTGTTTATCATGCTGTGCTGCGACTCAAAGCAGCGGTTTCTCATGCGTCCTTGAAAGAATTTGCAAAGCATTTGACTTTTGAAAGATGAGGCAAAACCGCAGCAGGACTCAGCACGGACGTTCCTGACTGGGAAATAAAGGTCTAGAGTCTAAAGCGCCACTGGCGGCCCCTCAAGGCTGCGACAACATTGGCTCATTACAACCCACAGCATGGAAGTGTTGCAAGGAACAAAACCACATACTTTAGCTATACTTAGAGTCTCACCAGGAATGGGGCCAAAAGTGTGAAGTCTGCGGGTCACGTCAATCAAAAGGTTTAGCCCCTTGGGAGCATAAATGTGCTAAGAAAATGTCCTGGCACTTTATGCTAGTTAGATTAGATTATCTTGCATGCAAAGTTGAGGTGTTTTTAGAATTTCTGGGTATGATGGTACTCCTGAGTTACTATTGTGCATTGCTGACCTGAACTTTCTTTATTGTGTGTTAAAATTGCTAAAACAGTTGGTACGATGTTGCTACAGCTCTTAAGGTTGACTCTTTGGCCCGAGGGTGGAGCACGAGGAAAGCTCGTGGAGAATCCAAAACAGAAAAGGGTTCGTCCTCAGGAGAGCGTGACTGTGTTCGGCATTAGATTTTGACATTTGTTAGGTAAAAGTGACGTTTTGAGCCTGATGGTGGTGCTAAAGAAAAAGGCCAGACGGTTACCAGAAATGTAGGGACGGATTCTCTGTGGACTTCAATGGCTGGCAAGACATTTTTGAGACACCTCACCACAAACAAAAGTGTTGCTCAGCTTTTCCAAATGCCACAAAAAAAACGAACCTTTCCAGAGAGAAGTGAACCGTCCTCAGCTGATCAGTCACGTGAGTTAAGTGTTCGCTACGTGGGAACGTAGGCGTTTCCATATCCCATTTAGCGCATCGACTCTTTTTCGGTGAAGGCAAAAACCACATCAAGCATTTTTTGCGCAACCGAGTGCGTTTTATCGAATTTTGCTGCTTCCATGCAGCTTTTCTAATGACTCAACTTTTTTTTCTCTAATAAATGAAGAGAGAGCAGAGTGAGGAGAAACAGAGAGCGAAAGAGCGTAACCTTTTTAAATGATGTTCCATTTGTGTGACTGCAGTAAAATTAGACGGTAACAAGTCTGGGTTTTTTTTATGGTTAATTAAGACTAGATAGACAGAAATGTGGGCCAAAGTGTAACTGATAAGGCAGGTCAACAGGTCCGCTGGACCACAATCGCTACAGACATCCACATCTATCTGTGCTGCTGTTTATGATGCAGCGAGATTGAATTAGATGAGAATAGATATGAGTCACGGAGGAAAATGGCAGAGGTCATTGCTACCATGGCGCACACACACACACACACACACACACAGACAAATAAATACACACATTGTAATGAGGCAGAGGTTGTTGTTTGCGGTGCATGAGCGGAGAGGAGAAAGTCGCAATTGTAAACATGATTATCTCTATCCAACACACTCCACTGTTATAATGCGTAATCATAGCTGAATGTGTGTGTGTGTGTGTGTGTGGTGGTATTTGACCTTAGAGGGATGGAAAATGGCACAAAAAAAAAAAAAAAAAAAAAGTTGCAGCCATGCCAGACACAAGCTGAAAACAAATAATAAATCAATGCCTGTACAGTTTTTTCCGTCACATATGTACGTTTGCATAAGTGTGTGTGCCTTGTTCTGTTGCACGCGCGAGTATGGATGCATTTGTGCACTGAGAGGGAGAGTTTAACCCCCCCCCGGGCACTAACTGTTGCAACGTGGTTGGTTCACCTGCACAGGTAATCAAACCAGGTTTAATAAATAAATATATACATATCTAAGCTGCTACATATTCATTTGTTCTGCCGGTGCTTTGAGCTGTACTTCACCTGTCAATCAAATGTCGCAAGCGCCTGTGACGTCCTCTTTCTCAGGTGTCTGTTGTTATTGTAGTTCGTCTGAAAAAAAAAAGCTAGCAATTGGACATTGGGTTGAGATTATTTTCTCTTCAGTACAGTTCAGCCGATTTTGGTTTCACTTGAGGTAGCCACACCGAACCCCGGCTGGCCTGAGCCAACTGCAGAAGGATGCAAACGCAATTTTTTTTTGGGAGGGGGGGGGGGGGGGGGGGTTGCAGTCACATGTCCAAGCTCCATTGTTGCCTATTTTTGCAGCGGGGCTGTCAAGCAAACGCCACAAAAATGGGACCTAATAGACTACCCCCCCCCCCCCCCAAAATTGTTGCTGTGAAGGCTCAATGACTACTGCAACAGATTTCCTTTTTTTTGGAGCCCATTCCAGCAAATATTCTACTCCCTTATTCCCCTACCGTACACTCCTTATCCCTCCTTACAAAAGGAAAAGACTGCCCACTGATAAAAAGAAAAAAGGGCCTGTCTCGCCTTATTAAATCCCCCATTTCTGGACTCTTTCGTTGGCAGGAGGGTGAAAAAATTTGACTCGTTTGTCCAGTAGTTCCAACTGAAACAAGCAATCCCATTCGACAAGGGCTAATCTCCTTTATTCCAAGACGCAAGTCATTTGGTTTTGGGAGTCTGATCTTGCAGGAAGTTAAACAAATACAACAAATCCAATTAGCCACGCTGCCTGAAATGCTCACTTGTTTTGAGAACAATAAGGCTCCGATGCTCCGCATTAGATTGAACGTTTGCTTAGATGGATACGTTCATGCACGTGTCGCCACATCCGCGGCACGATGTGTCTCCTCAGGGTGTGCGTGCGTGCGCGTGTGTGCGCGGTATCTTTTCCGGCTTTGTGCATGACAAGAATGCGCTAGGACTTGAAATTGAACTGATGATTGTATCTGTAAAGGAAAAAATAAAAAAATAAAAAAGAAGAGAGACACCACAGAGAGACAGAAAGAGAAACACAAAGAAAAAAGCTGCAGACAGCAAGTGCTCGGGGGGGGGGGGGGGGGGCTTAACAGATGATAATGGAGCGTCAGACAGAGAGAGACAGAGCGAGTGACGCGCAAGGAGCACGCCGTGAAGGCCCCTCTTAGTGCAGGAAAGCAGGAATAATCCCTATTAAGGTAATTAGTGTTTCAGGAGACAAAGCGTAATTAAACAGAAACAGGCTATAAACTACGCGACGTCTAAATATAACTCGACCGTACAAATTCAGTCAGACTGCAGAATCCAACGTCTGCATCCCCAAACTGCAGGCAGGACGAGTTTGCGTGTGTGTGTGTGTGTGTGCATGCGTGCATTAGATGGGGGCGGCGTGTTTACAATGAGATCAAGAGGAGGCTTGGCAGGACGTCATGCCTTGTAAAGCCCCAGGATCCCACATGGAAAACACTCACGCACTCCGCGCCACGGGGAAAGCACACACACACACACGCGGCAAAAAGCCCACAGAGAAAACAAACATACGGCATGATAGCTTTTTGGTCCGCACGGGGGTTCCGTGGCCCGGTGACGCCGGCAGCGGCTCGGTCTCGAGGAGAGCGGCCAGGCTTTTTCTACCTGGGAGAAGTTTTGTGTTTTTTCATCAGCTTTCATCTTAATGTCAACACCCCCCCCCCCCCTCACTCTCCCTCTCGCCTTGTCTGTCTCCAGCTCCTCGCCAGTGGGAGCGCCGTTCACTTTTTCATCTTCGCTTCGGCTCCTCTGCAGCCAGCTCTCCTGAGACTGAATAGTGTGTGCGAGTGTAAAGAATTGGAATCAGACGATTCTGAAGGTGAAGGTGGTGTTTCTTATTTTTTTTTTTTCTTCTTCTTCTTCTGCTGGACACCTGATATTTCTATCATCATGCAGGATCCTTAACCAACCAATTTGATAACCCACGTCTCATGTTATGAGAGGTGAAGCCAGGGGAGTCACCAAGACGCAAACCTTAAGAGTCTACAGCTGTGGCTAGCAGCTCTGTTAGCAACAATGACAATGCCGAGTCCAAAAAGTAGGTAACTAAGTAAGCAGGTAAGGTTTACCATGTTCACCATCTTGGCTTAGGAATGACCAAAATGATTACAATTCATCCCGAGGGGGGGCATGAATGTCGCATTTCAGCATCGGGCCTTCATTCGGCTGAAACGTGTTGGGGTAACCCATGGGTGACAAAAAATCAAAGCCCAGTGTTGGTAGCCCACTAGGGAGCTCCAGGCACTCCCCTTCTTCCTCCCTCTCTCTGTGCATTATGTATTAGCTAGTGGCACAGGTTTGATAAGTGAAATGGACCACGTCAGTGTAAAACAGACAAATAACAAAGGCCTTAAATCTAGGTTTTAACTCAGGGCCCCCTCGACAAGACAATGCCTCAAAGTTATAATGCAGCTATTGTCTGAAGGACCCTTTTTTATCTCACTTTATCTTGTGCTTTTAGTGGTGCACACAGCATTAACCACAAACTAACTACCACATGGTGAACCAGGAGACTCTTTGGGCTCTTACACTTGATTCATAATTGTACACATGGAATCACATACGTCTACTGAGTCTACTGTCTTTGGCAGCATCAGGGCCCAGGACTCTAAATAGCACAGCCACACCTGACCCAACCACACCCAATGGAATAAAGAAAGAATATGGCCCCTTAGACTTATGGCCCTGATGACATATATTCGAGAGCTGGTTTGGTTGTTCTAATCCAAACTCCCACGCTGGTGTTTTTTGCGTTCGGAGTTGCATTTGGCTCACCAAGCATCTCAGCTGGTCTTACCTGGTTCAGTGCAGTTTTTTTCGCGCTCAGTGGTGTAGAGCTTGGACTCGTTGTCATAGACCTCCTGCAGAAGGTGGCGACTCTCCCACCTCGCCCCCTCCTCAACCGTGGAGCCGGGAACGTGATATCCTGAGTGAGTCGGGGGGGGGGCAAAAGAGAGGGAGATGGCGGAACGGTTAGAATGGTTTCATAAAAGAACTTTTGCACTGCAAACAAATCCGCCGGACAAACCATTAGTGGCAGCTCTATCCCAGGGCAGTCACCTCGGTGAAAGACATTGAATGCCTCACGTTGCATTCAACAACCTTTCAGATCCTTTTAGATTTTGTTTTGAAATTTCTACAGATAAACAGTAGGTTAGTGACCTTTCATTCTTTAAATAGATACATGTTGAGATGTTTAAATGCCCGCTCGTGCGCTCGCACGCTCAGACTAATGGCCGTGATGCACAAGCTCTTAGTTCCGCCGCTAATTGACATTCCTGAATACTCCGAACCTTCCCCTCTCCCCGCAGAACAAAGGCCGATGAGACATGCATCTTGTGTCACCGCGCTCCTGCGGGAGCATCAGCACGGTGAGCGCCGCGAGGCCGATCATTCCAGCTCAGTCATCTGGGTCACGGTATCCTCAAGAGACCCCCCACCTCCGACCCATCTCCTCTCCCACCATGCCACAGGCCCCCGACTTAGGTGCAGAGCACGCCGGGGCCTCTATAAATAGCACCACGCTTGGCTATATCTATCCAAAAGGTTTTGAAGCCGGACAAATTGAACGGCAGCGAGGTGGAAGCTTGTAGCTGCTGCAGCATGGCAGTGTCATAGTGGGAGCATATGTTTGGCTAATAGCCATGCACACCAACGACTGTAAGTCCGAAAGCAGAGCTAAGCCTCAGAGGTGCAGCGCAACAAGTATGTGTATCCCTAAGAAAAATGTATCTCCTCATTAACACCCCCCCCAAAAAAAATATATTTTTCATTGATTATTGTATTTTTTTAAACCCTTGTTTCACATGAAAGGCAGCGTTTACAATAAAGGCCCAGTGCAACCGAATTACTACTACAAAATGTCTGCCATTGCCACAGCACTATAGAGGGGGGGCTTTCATTGGAACCCCCTCCTCAGTAGAAAGTAGGGTCAGGCAATAAGACACATACCATGAGACAACATAAAGTAAGTGAGTAATGTGGCTTCAAATCTGAAAGTGTATTTTCTAAAGGATGAAAAATTAACGGCAAAATAAGCAAAAACCGAAGTCAATAAAAAAATATCTTTAACTATTATTCGTGAAGAGTTTAGCAGTCAAAAAAACAAAAAAACAAAACACAGCTTCATCGGGACCGTGTGGGGGTGCTCTGATCACCTTTGATTGACAGTTTCCGATCAGCGTGAGACACTACCACTTCCATTGGCTCCTTCACTTCCGTTAGGGCAGGGGTTTTTACCTTCCTGAAAGCGGCGCTAGCAGGTGCATCACATGAGGCCGTGTACTCCGTCAGCTATTAAGAGTCCTCGTGCACGTGTGTGGGACAACTGAAACTCACAAGCCCTCCATCCTCGACTAGAGGCCAAAAACTCCACAGGGCACCTTTAACCTTTGCGCTTCTTTGTATTCATCACTGTGCTTTTAAAACTTTTTTTTTTATCAATTATTCATTTGACTGCTGTCTATGAACAAAATTGCCCCCCCCCCCCCCCCCCGGGACATTCCTCTTGTGTTGCTGATCAATGATGAGCAGGACCGCTTTATGGCAATACTGGATTCTGATAAGATTCTGGTGACATAGACATTCTATCAAGGAGCAGTTTTCACAATGGATCTTCCAGACAGTGCGTTTTAGTCTAGTTTAATTTACGTGTACTGTCAGGCGTGCTCTGTGAACAGGGACACCTCTACTGCGCTGAGTTGGACCCGGAAATCTCAGAGATGGATGTCTCAAAAACCTGGACGAATAAAGCCCAGACCACATGCATGACTGGATGCAATTAGAGGCACGAGGACAGAGCCTTTAATATCAGCTGGCAAAAAGAAAATGTGCATTTTACGTTCGAGCGCGCACACAATGCACAGCTGTGCGGCGCCACTTGCGCGCGGTGTGTATGATTCCGCAAAGAGAGCTGAAGGGTGAAATCTGCCAAACTGCATCAGCGCCAGAGCTTCTATACAGCTGTGACGCCTTTTGCCCTCTTACTGTATGCTCTTCCCCTGAGCCTATGCCTTCTGTGTGTGTGTGTGTGTGTGTGTGTGTGTGTGTGTGTGTGACATTAGCAGAAGACATTGCACAACTTGACGGCTTGAAACACACTCAACGCGCTCCACAGGAATCCTCTCTACCTCTTGTCGTTACTCAATAACTTGAGTCTGTGCCCCATTAGACAGCAGACACACACACACACACACACACACACTCACCACACAGGCCATGGTGAGCCCTTCAGGTGCCTGGTGGTCCAGCGAAGCAGGAAGCATCAGCCACTGCTGAGGTTAGCATTGTGACGTGACGTAACAGATAAGATGCAGGGAGCGGGGGGGTGGGGGTACATGACATAACACTGAGTAACTCACGCACATACGGATACACACACACACACACACACACACACACACACATCAATGACTAACCAAACTACAAGCTACATGCTATCAGAATTGCCGTCAGTCACACAGGTAAACACACTCGGGCTCATATCAGCAGCCCGGCGCTCCGCGCTGGTCGCAGGTCCACATGGTGGAGAGGAATGTGAGCCATGCTGACCAGGGTCATGGGAAGAGCTAAAAACGGAATATTTGCAATTTGCATATTCATGCCTATGAATAGCTACAAAGGCATACTAATGCACAGATTTCAGAGCTGAAGGATTTTGGGAGACTTTGTGATGAACACTGCCGCTGTCTATTAGATCATAGTATGCTTGGAGGGAGGTCTGTATACTTTTGGTGGTGGGCAATATCTGTTGGACAAGCTGGGTTTCTGGTATAACTCGGCTGAAAAGTGGGAGTGCCAGCGCAGCTACTGGCCAGTTTGGAACACTTGATTATCTCTTTGGTCCACGTCAAGGTCGAAAATCTGATGTCCTGGTTGTCCTGAAAATTCCTTCGGATACTCACAGTCCCCCGATGGATGCATTTGAATGCTTTTGGTGATGAAGCAGATTAGGGATTTTTGACACAGCTTCACCTACTTCCAGGGGTGCGTAGACCAGGAAATAGTCTTGAAGGGTCAAAGCTCCAGTAACACTGTGACTGTAATTGTAACATCATGTTATTCTTTTGTCTGTTGCATTGCACTGTTTTATTTTGACATTAAGCTCTCCTGACGTGTCGGTTCCTGCCCTCGTGTTTCTCCAGCCCCTGATTATCCACACCTGCATCCACTTACCTGCCCCTGGTCTTGCCCTCGGTCAACCCCCGTTATATATATATACGCCCCTGGTTTCACTGCTCACTTGCCAGATTGCCTTTGTTTCCCCAGTGTGTTCATCGCTTTTCCAGCTATTTCTTAACGTTTACTTCTCTGGGTTTTGGACTTTGATTAGTTTCTTGGTTTTTTGGATTTTTTCCCTCCTCCCTGCCTGGTTTGTTTGTTTGACTACAGGACTGATCTCCCCTCTGTGACTGTCTGCTTATAGTAAAGATTGGACCCATTTTGAACTCTGCCACATGTGCTGTGTGTTTCCCTGCACCTGAGTCCTGTCTCGAGCCATTACATTCACATGTGTATTATTTTCATTAAATACAGGCAAATGTACTTTACGTTGCCCTTTTTAGTTGAAGGTAACGGAAGGGGAGGAGAACGCTGGCTGAAATAGTCTTATCCCAACAGCCTACATCCGGAGAGGCCGACTATGTGATGTCAGATAACCGCTTCCTCATGAAGTCGGACAGATTTGTAGGAACTCTTACTTTGAGCAGCATTCCATTGCGCTTTCCCTGGTGGGAGGTCGGAAAACGTCCCGAGTTCCGAGTTGCCTGGAACGCAGCATAGTTCACTGAAAACAGCTGCCTGTTGTTGGAAACGATGCTGATGAGAGCCGCGAATCTGAACCAAACAGTAAAAGTAACGGGGCCGGAAAACCAAAACAATGCGCTGAGACGACGCTAAAACGCTCCACAGAACTAAGGGGAACTGAGTCACTTCTTCCACATTATTCACTCATTTGCTCATATAAGAGTTTCAATTAGTGCAACTTTAAAGACAGTCAGAGAAAAGGAGAATCGGATAATAACAATAATAATAATAATACAAAGAGCAACAGAAAGGTAACTAAACAGCAGGTGAATGAATGTGTGTGTGTGTGTGCGTATGTTGCTGGATTTCCCTTCATATTTCAGACCAGTATGGAGTCAGCCAAGATGTGCTGTACCTGCAGGAATCACCCACCTCACAGATCTAGGCCAGCAATGCATGTGTGTGTGTGTGTGTGTGTGTGTGTGTGTGCGCTTCAAGGGAATTTGAAACACCAGGGGAGCTGGAATGAATCTCGAAAGTATTCCACCCATTTATACATTCTGATACATCTTTCTCCCCACTACATTCGTCCGTCCGTCTTTCTCTCCATTGGCCAAAAGTCCTATGTCTATAGGTCCAAGCCGACCCCATAACGTCACATAACACGGCCGCCCATCGCTCCTCACTGTCATGTTTAATTAGCCACTTTATCTTCATTAGTGTCCCTTGGCAGGCGTGTGTGTGCGCGCACATTTCTCTGTCCACGAAGACGAGCCCTTGTGCATCTGTGCAGAGCATGTGTGTGTATTTATATGTTGTACATTTGTATGCGAGTGAGTGGTAGCTACAAGCTCGTCCCTGGAGAGAGGGGGAAAAAAAAAAAAAAAATAAGGCCATGACCACGTGGATCATACTATACGGTGCTGTAACATGCTCCACGTGACACCAACATCCTTGGCTTTTCATCATGGGACATATATCTAGGTTACCGTTCTGTGTGCATTGTTGTACAGTACATACATTATGCATACACAGATATACATGAACTTCCAAACATGATTGCATTACTCTTTACATTAGCATTGGCATTTCAGGCACTGATCAAAGGAATTCCATTGTTGTTGTAAGTTAGTGCAGGACTGACTTTTCCGGGTCACTGTACCCAATTAGCAACAAACAGTAAACGACAGCAGTAAACGACATACACTATGGTAAATGCACGGCTAACACATTATATAATGTTGCACTAATTTAACAATGCACGGCAGAACATATTCACAAAATATTTGCGAGATCGGTTGTTACTGAGGTTGCCAAAAAGAGGAAAGGCTTCACTGACGTCGAAAGGGGTTCATCTGCTTGGGAGCGCGAGCGTGCTCAGATAATCTGTCCATTAGCTTTCAATGTGTCCATGACAGGGCCTGCTGTTAGTCAAGGAGAAATCCCGGCCTGATGAAGGCGTTTGATGAGAGGTCAAGGGGTCCCCAAAATCACAAGGGATCAACCTTGGGAGACCACGAAAATCTGCACCTAATGTCGTAGTAGTAATCAACGGCCTGAGGAACATCAACATCCTGTTTTTATTCCGTGTTCTCACTCGGCATGATAGCTAACCCTAAACCCAAAACTAAAAGACTACAATTGCATCGGCAGGCGTGAGTCATCAATGACCATCTAACCAGCGAATCACTGATCACCCAGAACAAGTAAAGCTGTCGGCTACTCCACTGCTCCAGAACACAGTTTCATAGTCATGTTGACTGTTGAGTTAAATGCGAGAGCTGGCCAGAAGGAGGTGATGCCTCAGCAGAGCGTCACGGTTGTACTTGCGTGACTTTTCCAGGAATGTAGTACTGTTCCACATCTTAGTTTCATTCAATTAAAACTTGATGACTCGATGTCAGTCCGAGAAAATAGTTTTGCCTTGGCTGTTTGCTCCTTCTGCTGCCTGAATATGTGAAAGTGTGGGGGAAACTCGTAAGGATGGTACCATGGAATGCAACCTGTGTCCAGGTCAGAATCACACTGTCCGCCAAAGCAAATTCGGCAAGCAATCTCTCGAAGCAACTGACCAGGAAAGCATTTCCACTGGAGTCTTCCCCGTTACGGAAAATGGCGAGAATATCTCAAGTTCCTGTCGAACAGGCTGGGATCATATTCCAATCAATATGCTGCTCACATGGACAATTAGTATCTGACAGACAGATTCCAAACAAGATCCCAAATCACAGGTTACTATTATAGCAGCCTCTGTCTCATTTTGCCATTCCTATCTGTAATAAGAACACTGTACTCGCCGGGTTAATTGCTGAGATTCGGGAAGAAATAGGGTGAGAAACACTGACAATCAGACAGGCTTTAAACAACACCCCAGGACAGTCAAACTTATTTGGGAGAGAAAACAAAGGCGAACAGTGAGATTTTCAGTTTCCTAAACTGTGTGTTTTAAACATCGATCGCAGCTTACAGGCCTGGGTAAACCTTCATCTATTGTACTACTATTGCACACCGCTCTGATTTTCCACCTCATTGGAGACGCTATAAGTTTTGTTTTTTTTCAGAAAATTTTCAACATGCAAGCTGCACTTGGAAACACGAGATTATTTCCTCCATGCTCATTTTGACACACTTCACTAATCAAACCAAATGCCATACTTGCAACCCGTGCACGAACACACGAGGGCCCTGTAGGGAGTTTTTTGCGAGTGACAAACATTGTGCTAGTTGTGATGGACAGCTGCAACCTGAATGCAATCCCTGACGGACAAGAGGCTCACGTTTCAGGGGTCCCAGAACTGCACAACGCCATTTTAAAACTATACCACTATCCTGACGCAAAGCACAACGGAAAGTCCGCAGGTTTGTGAATCGGGAGATATCAAACGATGATGCTTCCTTGCACCTGGTGACACAAATCTACACCGCGCATTATTTCAGGAAGTCTTTCTATATGCAGAATTGAATAAAATCAAAGTACATTTTCACCTAAAAAAGAGAGACACACACACAAGCCGTCAGTGGCAGCACCTTTCAACGCTGGATTTACTTTTCCAGATAGTCAAGCAGTCAATGCGCTGTTGCAAATCCCGACTGTCACGCTGCCAGCTGAAATTCAGAAACACACTACACACTGCTCAATATCTCGGAGCAAGAGCAGCGCAAGATCCGGCAGGCACCGCTGTGAGCTGCGTGCCACACACCTCGCTCTCTCTGGGCCACGCACCAGCCGAGCCGTGCCGCGCGGTTGCCCGTCAATAAATCAATATGACTGAGTGACGATGACACTGGTCCCTTGTGCTTTTAAAGAAATACTGTGTGTCTCTCTGCAGATGATGTCAAAAAAGATTCTCCAGAGGGAATATATATATACCATCTGTATTTATTCCTATGTGTATTTTTATGTCAATGATTTTGCGTATGGGTATAAAATATGGCAACACAAAAGATCAATACATGCAAAGCCCATCAGAGGGTTTCTTTAACTGTCGCTTAGCGAACGTGACAGCTCGTTAATGGTCTCATTAGCAGACACCGTCAGACGCCACCCCTGCTGCGAGTGTGTAAGGGTGCTGTCATCTCCGAGGGTTCCTATCACCTCTCCCTCTCATCTCTCTTTCTGTCTGAAGATGCGAGTCATGGGGGGGGGGGGGGGGGGGGTCACGCGGGTTGGATCCCCTCTCCTCCTCCTGTGGAGCTTTGTCTGAGCTCAGCTGACACGCGCTGCGGTCAACTTCAGGTAAACCGGCGTTTCTGCGGTTTCCTCGAAATTAGGTCTGTCAAATATACGTGCACCTTTTTAACGAATTTAACAATTTCAAAACACTGTTATCTTGGCGGTCAATTCTTTTATTTAGTTTTTGCCTTTCGGCTGCCACTCCTGAAATATACTCATACAGATGTATTTTGAGCACAAAATCTCTTATATTCTTGTAATAAGGAAAGAATCATGACCAAAAAACAGGCTCATCGTCTTCAGTAGAGCCAAGGATGAAATCACCAAAGAAGCAAAAAAAAAAAAAAAAAAAAAAAAGATAGAAACCAGTTTCATGAGATTTTTGAGGAAAGTCCTGTTTCATATTTAGGAAACACTAGCACACAGGGAGACATGAGGGACACCAAATAATGTTCAGTCTGATCCTGTTTCTATTTTAATTTGTCTTTTCTGACCTTTCCCACAGACAAATGAACTAAATCTGCTCTTTCTTTTTCTGGCCCACAGCAGATCCACTTCCCTTTGGATGAGCGACCCGTCCAGTATACACGTCACATACAATAACCAGCGCGATGCCGCCATGATGTCACTTATGTCACAGCGTGTGAATGTATTACATAAGTGTCATGTTCCCTGTGTCGATCAAACACAGACGAAGCCAGAAAACATCCAGGTCCAGAACCTGAGGAGATTTCTGCTCTTCTTTACAAAGACCTACTGCATGAATTCTCCTCCGCACTGCAACCCAGACCAAATAATGTATGAGCTTCAGAGCAGCAAAAAGAAAAAGAGGGTGTGTGTGTGTGTGTGTGAGAGAGAGGAAGATCACTGTGGAAATGTTTTATGTGTAAAGATCGGACAAAACACACACACACACACATTTCAGGACAAATTGTCTCTCAGACGCAGAAATGACTTCAGACAAGATAGTTATGTAATCAGGGTGTATTTGCCTAAATTGTCCAAAAATTGCTCTAGGGTTAGTGTATGGTGCGTTCTCTGTGTGTATCCCACGAGACGTTTGATATGAACAAAGCACAAAAATAATCTTAGTTGGACCAAATTCAACATATATATGTGTCGAGTTAC
Organism: Enoplosus armatus; assembly: GCF_043641665.1. Lineage (NCBI taxonomy): Eukaryota > Metazoa > Chordata > Actinopteri > Centrarchiformes > Enoplosidae > Enoplosus > Enoplosus armatus. Next base: position 21,954,472 of record NC_092191.1, on the reverse strand, counting down.
GTGTTTGTGGACCAGTGCGCTACGCAGCCTATATCGAGTAAAATGTGAAATAAAAGAATACTGCCCCGTCTGCTTTGAGTGTCTGTCATAAAATAGGTGGTTCTGGGATCTTGGTGACATGGTGACTACTTGCAGGACTAGTCAGTGAACTACTGTAGCTTACAAGCTAACCAATAGCATATTAGCTAGCCACAAGCGTGCAAGCTCTAGCCAGCCACAATAGTTGGCTAACCAGACAGTAAGTTTACACAGTTTGTTCAAGAGGTGTATTTGTGCCATCCTGCCGCGCTGACTGCAAACCATCATCTCTTTTGTGAAACCGTTAATACTCCTAGATACCTCCCAGAGCAGGGGTTGTATAACAGGATAGCGCAACATGGCTAATATGGTAGCGTCTTCCATTGCGACTCTTTCATTCCCTCAAAGTTCTGCACTGTCAAGACGGTTTGCCACTGGTCAACGGTGACGTTTTGCATTTCAAAGGTGGTCAAAGTTGATTTACTTCACCTACCTTGCACTTACTTGCATACGTACATATATACATACAGTGATTGGGTATTGGGCTCGGAGCACTGCCAAAAAAGCGGGCGACCTACAGTCAAACCTGAACTTTAACTGACATGAACAAAGAACAATGAAATTATTACAATTGACAAAAACAATACCATGTTTCCGTAACGCTGGCATTCTGTTCATCCCGCTGCACCAGTTCTGCTTACCAAAATACCTGCATTTGAAATGGAACGATCTAATCTCAAACTTTAAATGGGTAGTCTTCTTACCCGTTTTAAGTTTCTCTCTCTTGACTCTTGAGCGCCAACTACCCTATGGGGAACTTCATAGGGAACTAGATGGTTCGATTAGTCTTTCACCCCTATACGTTGGAAATTCCTTATTAGGAATAACCCCTTGAGATGTACCATCTCGTTTTCAAGGGGGTCCTCAATACCCACATCGGATAACTGATTTGCACGTTAGGAACGCCACAGGCCCCCACCTCCAGTCTCCTCTGGCTCTAACCTTGCCAGGCACAGTTCAACATCATTCTTTTGCAGGCATTCGTGCTCTACCTTCCGGTGTGCCCAACCATGCAGGGCCGCGAGTCACAGGGTTTACTTCACCCTCTCTAGTGTGGGTAAGGCTCCTTGGTCAGAATTCAGCCACGGCATTTTGATGAACTTGCTGAAAGTCTCAGTCAGTCAGTCTCCAAAAGTTATTCCCGTCTTTAGAACATAACACAATATGTATGCCACTTGGAATCAAACTTATAATCGGCGAGACTTGAATAGAATGGCTTCTGGCAGCCAGACTGCCTATTAAACAGTGAGTTCTCTGGATGAAGAGCAGGCTGCAGATAAGGAGACAGTTTCACTCATTATCTTTCCAGAGAGGAGATTAATATCCTCAGCATATTTGTCTTTTCAATAGGAAAGGCCTTTCTAATCTCTGCCATAATAAGCTCCAACTGTCTCACGCACACACACACACATACAAACACAGACACACAGATTGTTAAATTTCATTCAGAGTCACCTGAGAGTATGATTAATCTGATCGGAGTAATTAAAAGCGCAGCGGGTTCCTCTGGCCCTGCTAAGTGCAGGTGAATAGTGTGAACTGTGATTGTGTTTGCATTGGTCCAGGGAACAAAAGGGCCCTGCAGGCTAATCGCTGTAGGAGAGCTCAATCACACATCCAACTGTGTCATCATCAGCCAAATTGGTATTTTCCAGACTCAATTCAATTTCAATTCAATTTTTTTATTTATATAGCGCCAAATCACAACATAAGTCATCTCATGACACTTTACAAATAGAGCAGGTCTAGACCGACTCTTTATAATGTTATTACAGAGACCCAACAGTTCCCACCATGAGCAAGCACTTTGGCGACAGTGCCAAAGAAAAACTTCCTTTTAAGAGGCAGAAACCTTGAGCAGAACCAGGACTCTAGGTGGGCGGTCATCTGCTTTGACATAAGATACCAGTCTTATGACGGGGGTAAGATATGCACCCATACAAGGCTGGGAACAGTGGTTGTGGGCTTGTCTCTCCAAGAAGAAAACACAAATGTTTACCTTCTTTCGGAAGGATGAAGAATGTGTAAGACTGTTTGTCCACCTGGTTAGTTTGGAAGTCAGTCCGTATGACAGAATATCTGCTTGCTGTAGTTCCAAGTCATCGTGTAGATACAGACTTTCATGGTTCCCAGATGATGTATCCTAATGACTTTAGTGATCCCCCTGCTTTTCCTCTAGTGCCACCATGAGGTTGACATTTTTGGTTCAGATGGACTGAACTATTGGATGGATTGCCATGACGTTTTGTACCAACATTCATGTTCCACTCAGGATGAACTGTTATACATTTGGTGATCTCTTGATCACCTAAGTTCAGGTCAAAACCTTTGATTTATGACCAAATACTTACAAACTAATGACCTTCCTACAGATGCACTTTGTCTTTTTGTGCTAATCAGCAAATGTTACCACGCAAAAGTAAGATGGCAACCATGGTAAACATCTGCTCAACATCAGCATGTTACCTTAATGTCATCATTGAGATCATGTAAGAACTGCTGTTCCTGTGTACAGCTTCAAATAGCTGTTGTATTACAAAATATTGCGCTAAAATATATTGGTGCACCACCAACATTTATGGTCATTTGAATCCTATCAATATGGACAAGAAGTCCTTAAAGTGCTCAGGAAAAAAAATGAAATTTGAACTTTTATAATTCCATGACAACCGGGCAAACTGTGTCTGCTAGTGAAGCTCATGTGATATGATTGAATGTTCCAGAACAGATACTAGTTTTCCCAGCCATCAAAAAAAAAAAATTGGTTATGGCATGTAATGGTGTAATGGACAGATATCCTGGCTCTTAGGGCAATTGACGTTTTGGAAAAGTGAAAGCAAAATGAGTCTATGGCATTAAGGTGTAATTATATTTCATCCTGTCATTTTTTTTTTTTCAATAGTACTGCAAGTGTCTCATTCAGGACAGTCTCTCATTTTAATCTACAGACACTGACCTACATTTCACTGCATAATAATTCTCAGTTGTGTAAAACTAATACTGTCAGACTCGTGGCCTTTGGGGAAACAGGAGGACTGTTCTATTTCTGATGTACAAGGAGGGACTTGTATAGAAAGGCAGAATGTGGAGGGCCAGTGAGAGGTATGGCAGGTCTTTGCCAAGCTCTTCAATCAAATACTTAATGAGGACGTTTAAAGTTCTTCTCTATATATACAGTCTTATATATTATAAGACCACCCTTGTTTTCTTCAATTTCTTGTTCATTTTAATGCCTGGTACCACTAAAGGTACATTTGTTTGGACAAATATAATGATAACAACAAAAATAGCTCATAAGAGTTTAATTTAAGAGCTGATATCTAGCCATTTTCCATGGTTTTCTTGATAATAACCAAAATCACTTAAGTTCTTACATCAATAGCTATGGCATTGTACTGCCAAAAACAGTGCTTTTAGGCATTCCATGTTTTCTTTTCTGTCTGTTTTAGTCACATGATACACACAGGATTTAGTACTTGATTGCATAACCATTGTTTTTGATGACTGCAGCCATGCGTCTTGGCATGCTCTCCACCAGCTTCTGACATTGTTCTGCTGTCACAGCAGCCCATTCCTGTTGCACAAATTCAAACAAATTTGCTTTGTTTTTGGGCTTGTGGTTCTCCATTTTGAGTTTGATGATTTTCCACAGGTTTTCCATTGGATTTAGATCTGGTGATTGAGCAGGCCAAGGCATGGTTCGAATGTTCTGGTTCTCCATCCAGGCTTTAACTGACCTTGCCGTGTGGCAAGGGGCATTGTCTTGTTGGAAAATCCAGTCATTCGAGGCAGGAAAGAGTTTTACAGCTGATGGAAGAAGACTGTTTTCAAGAGTAGCCCTGTACATGACCTGGTTCATTCGCCCTTCACACAATTGCATTTGCCCTGTTCCACCCATACTGAAACAACCCCAGATCATCACTGATCCACCCCCATGTTTTACTGTAGGGGCAAGACAGTCTGGTTTGTAGGCTTCTCCAGGCTTCCTCCTAACCAGTAAGTTGGCTGGAGTGGGCATCAACTCAAAATTGGATTCATCACTGACGAGAACCTTAGCCCAATCATCAACAGTCCAATCCTTGTGATCCCTAGCAAAGAGTAACCGGGCCTTCCTCTGCCTTTCGTTGATGAAGGGCTTCTTCCGTGCCCTGTGTGACTTCAGACCAGCTTCAAGAAGTCGGTTTCGAACTGTCCTTGCCGAACAAGTCACATTTCTCGACAGTGCCCACTCATTTTTAAGGTCCCTGGAGGTCTGACGACGATTCCTGACACAGGAACGGATGAGTGCACGGTCATCTCGTGGGGTAGAAAGACGTTTCCTGCCTCGACCAGCTAGCAATTTGGTAGTACCATGTTCGGCTTGTTTTTTCTTGGTGTAATGAACGGCTGTCTTGGAGATCTTCAGTTTTTTGGCTACCTGTCTCTCACTCATGCCAATTTCCAGCAGTGCCAAGATGGCTGCCTTTGTGGCTTCACATAATTCTTTTGTTTTAGGCATTATGTGAGAGCTGACAACTTATGAGTTGTGCTACGGCTTGAATGTAAGCAGGAAACCACTCCAGGCCTTTGCATGTGCAGTGCTGCTTATGACATGAAATGGCCTCTTATATACCCTGGGAATACAATTAAGCTTAAGCATGTCAAATAGGACATAAAGTATTATGTAATCAGCTGCATTTTTTGTCGTGTTCATTGTATTCTTCAGGTAATATACCTTTAGTGGTACCAGGCATCAAAATGAACAAGAAATTGAAGAAAACAAGGGTGGTCTAATAATTTTTTTCCATGACTGTATATATATATATCTATATATATATATAGATGTGGGATCTACAGGTCAGCTTGAGACAGCATGGGACATGATTTTAAAAAACCTATATGAAAATTTGACAATGCCAAGACTGTGGCTCGCTGAGCAAGAAGAACAATGATTCTAAGAGTTAAAGTCGCCATAGGTAAGAGCTTTATTGGCTCAAAGAACGAGAAATGGCATCATTAAATAAAGATTTCAGTATTATAACCATTCCATAGTCAGAATGTGTTCTCTTCGTGCTAACTTTACACTCGCCACCTGTGTTGTAGAGATTCAGGACATGCCGACTCCAGTATGCAGCTGAAACGGTTAGTGGATTAATCCACTAGTCGATAGAAGATTATCCACCAATTGTTCATTGTTTGAGTCATTTTTAAAGCAAAAAAAAAAAAAAAGCCAAACATTTGATGGTTCCAGCTTCATAAAAATGGTTATTTGCTGATTTTCTCTGTTTTAAATCATTGTACCCTGATTGTCTTTGGGTTTTTCGACTATTGGTTGGGCAAAACAAGACATTTGAATAGCTCACCTTGAGCACTGGGAAACTGTAATAGGTATTTTTTCCCCAATTTTCTGACATTTTATTAGACCAGAGGTTTTCACAGTCTTATACCGTGGACCACCTTGCACCCATTTGTTTTAGCCTCTATTCTTTTACATTTTGGCAAACTGGCACCATTTAAAAGTATGCCGAATTAGCTATTAGCAGTTGTTGGTTATCTGATTAACTATCACTGGATTACTTTGATAATGACGAAAAAGTTAAAAACCTGATGATTCTGAGGCAAGTTCTGGGATCAATGATTTCAAAGCAGATTTACGGACTTTTATTGGACATCAGAGATAATGACATCCATGACTGAAATTCAACAGCAGGTTATCGAGTGAACTAATACGAGGACAATCACGAGTCATTTCACTCTGATTGGCCGACCATATTTACATGAACCACGTTTTGGAGCGTGAAATCCAGTCCCTCGCAACTCCTGGAAATTCCAACAATGGATGATAGTGCTAAGCCTTAAACTGAGCCTCGCGTCAACGGCGATTACCAACGTACTGTATAACAATGAGCCTAATACACAATGGGGAAGAACAGGAGATTAGAGACGAGGAACAGTGAAGAAGAGAGGACATGAGAGCAGAGGTGGAAAGAAAGCAAGTGATGAAGGAATAAAGGAAGAGAAAGAGAGAAAGTAAAGACAACAGCAGGTCTACAGAATCTTACACAATGGACACACTCAGGGGTCCATGGATGGACCCCTCTCTTCAACTCTTCTTCCTTTCATCTGTCTCTCCGAGCCATGCGAGGATCCCAAAATACAGATGGCGGGTGCTAAAATAGGCTTTGGGCTGGGTGATGAATTAGCCAGGGCGTATTTGGGGAGCAAGGGAGCGACAGAGAGAGGGAGAGAGAGAAAGATTAGAGTGAGAGAGAGAGAGAGAGAGAGAGTGTGAGATAGAAAATAGCTCCTAATGTTTAATCACAGCTCGATCTAATACATTACAGGGCCCACAGACAAACTCAGTGCCCCTTGCTTAGATTTGCCCATCCATCATAACCGAACTCTGAGTGTGCTGTGTGTGTGTGTGTGTGTGTGTGTGTGTGTGTGTTTCCATATGATTTGATTATGAACACGTGACAAAAGAATCTTGATGGTGAAACTACTGTTTACAGATTGCGGGCAATCAGGAGACACACACACACACACACCTACGAAATCTAAAACCCTACGTTATTTTGCCAGAAAATTAATGTAGTTGGTTCAATATATTATACTGTACAATACCATATCATAATATACTACCCCATGCTACTACACCATTTTATACTATACAATACCATAATATACTATCCCATACTACTACACCATTCTATTCTAGACTAAAATATACCATAATATACTATCCCATACTACTACACCATTTTATACTATACTATACCATACTGTACAATACTATACCATAATATACTATACTGTACTACTACGCCATTCTATAATAGATTAGAATATACCATACTGTACTATACTATACCACAATATACTATACTACTACACCATTCTATACTGGACTAGAATACACCATACTGTACTTTACTAATTTTTGCCTGAAAAATAATAAAAATTGTTGCTTTTATTTGTTGAGTGACACTGATTAATCAACCAATCATCTTGGCTGTAGAATAACGCAAGACCCGTGTACAAATTTGCAATTCATTGAATTACCAGAAACGAATTGTCACACACTGGGAGACCCCCGGACCCTCCAGGCGTCACATCGTCACTTCGTCCACCATGCTATATTTAGAGTACACTAGTCTGGCTTTTCTTGCCGCCTGAAAGCACAGTGAGATTTGGCTGCTGCTGGACGAGCCAAGTGGCCACTTAATTATCACCTCAACGCCAGAATGTTTCCTATGAAGTGCACACATGCACACGCCCATCAACTCCCGCTTTCTTTCTCTCTCACACACACGCACGTGCAAACACTTACATAATTCTGAACTTAGCGTGACATTATTCTCAGCGTGTTTATTAAATAATTACCTTATCCTCTGTCCTGATTTGAAATGAGCGAGGCCCTGCATCACAGCGCCCTTACTCCCAGCAGACCGGTGGAGCAGCATCGCCACGCCGCTCTCCGGCGCGTAATCCAAAGTCTTCCCCCACAGTTCAAAGTGTCATGCAGTCGTCTCACGATGTTACACCCTGGATCTGCTCTGCTGCGGATTCATTATTCATCTCCAGGCTTAAATTAAACATAGGTAGGGATTTCCGTGGAATCAACAGGAGTCTTATGATAACCTCGTTATTTACCAGAAGCCTGTGAGAACCTGTGTGTTTGTGTATGTGCGTGCTCAGCGCTTTAATTTTAGCTCACCCTGTTACATTTGAAGGACATACATATCTGTGTACACTTTGATGAATAAATCACCTACAAACCAAAGAGTGGTAACCCAACACACCTTGCTAATTACCTTGCATCTGGTACTGCTCTTGTGTTTTACAGAGGAATGCACCAAAACGCCACTTTGGGCTGAGCCAAAACCTTTTAGCATCACGCTAAAATTAAAGGCAGCATCCATGGCCTATCAACAGCGATGGACCCACAGAAAATAATCACTTGAATCGGCAGTTCCCCTCAGCTCTCCACCACATGGTCATTGTTTCAGTTTTCCTCTCTTCAACGTTCTCTTCAAAGTTCTTAACCTTAAGGTGCTTGTTGACTATTGGTCTCTTTTAGCCTTAGATGGATTCCCGGACAACGCGACTCCGAGAAGACCGGACGAGTATCAGTCACGGTGGCACAAATGTGGAATCAATGTAGAGGTGGGTTACATCCCACAGGGGTAATTTCTTCTTTCAATGAGACTCGTCAAGGACAATCAACATTTGTCAGAGCGCTATGAGTGAACGTGTCTGTGTGTTCAGGGGCCTCCTGCCGTGGTAATGCCCGGTATTCAGTGACAAAAGCGTGGACCTGTCACCCACGCAGTCATACAATGGGAGAATAGAAGCTTTGACTGACTCACGCATGCAGTTCATTGGTCTGCTGAAGGTGCACTGCTACAGCAGAACAGTAAAAAAAAAAAACGGAAAAGCGCTGACATCTCATCCAACCCACAATGACACTTTGCAGCCTCTCTAGACCCTACGGACCCCCATTTGACAAGGTTTGATCTGAGGGACCTGCATATGGACCCAATGGTATCAATTCAGTGGTAAACGGTAACTGCTACAACTCCCGTGGCAACTGGGGTGAAAATCAGCGTTACACACCATATAGCATAGTGAATAGCATGGCTGATTCTGGTCGAAATGAGAAGACAGCGCCAGCAATATGACTACTAGCTACTGGGAAGGACACACTGCTTTTACTTAAAACAGACAGCTCATATGACAACTGCTCGAAACGGTGAATTTAAGAATAATCCATGGTTGGCGAACCATTTTCCCCACCTCCAAGCTCCAGCAGATAAGAGCCTCCTCCAGTCCTGTGTGATAGTCGAGGATCCTCACAGTCTGTAGGCTCGGACCGTTCCATGATTCAGTCATTACGAATAAAAAACAATTGTCAGGCTCAAGTATGATCGACTGCTGCTCGACACATAACGTTAAGTGTATAACATTAAAAGAGGTAGTTGTAGTAGTGGTCTAGCAAAGCGTAGTGTTGATAAAGCCATTTCTCCTGACCGCTGTAGTCTTTTTAAGACTTTTTTTCCTGGCCTTTCTGTGACATTTAAGATGGTTGTACTTATTTGCAGTGTTTACATTTGCTATTTGCTTGCAAAGTAATGCGGACGCTTTTGACTGTCATTGTCTTTGAATCCAGTTCCACACGGAACAATGCATAACTTCTGAATATGTTTGTCCTTTCTTTCTTCTTTTATCATATTTTACACAGTTTGTCGCGTGGAGTGACACCCACTTGCTATCTGTTGAATCAGCTTCGGGAGAAATTAGGAACATTTGTTTTGACGCGTAATGCTAATGTAAACTTGGCAGAGTCATCGTCCCATTCAATTTGCATCGCATCAAATTTAGGGGTCTACAGAGTCAACAAGTAAGGTACAAATGACCTTAGCATCTTTGGGATGTTACAGGGTAGGTGTTCAACAGAAAGGACACAAATTTACAAACACGTAACTAGGGTCGGGTTCCGATGGCCGGTTCCACTTTGGATCCAGTGCTCAATCGGCGAAATATGCAGATTTTCTAAATAAAGGCACTAATGAATCTCATGGCTGTTAGGAAAAAAAACAGGTGGCGATGGTTCTCTAAAGAAACGATCGAGCTGATCGAGTCAATGTCATTTTCAGCAGAATCTCCCAGTTAAACTTTCATACACACCATATCAGCATTTTAAGCTTGCCAACTTGATTGTTCTGCATTAGGACCTGCAGTATTTGAAGCAATTTGCTCATGAAAAAGGTGTAAAAGTGTGAATAAAAATTGATGCTCGCACTAAAAACTTCAGTATTGTTGTGTTCTCAGTCAACAAAAATTGATTGGAGATGTTTAAGTGTTAGTTATGTATAAATTTAGTAACTTAAAAATGTTAAAAGCCAAAGCTAATTAGATTTGATACAGGATTAGGATAAAATGCTCTCCTGAGCCCTGTTCTTCAAAAGTGGCTTAACTAATTCAGGCTAACATGCTGTTATCAGGCTGAAATAACCCTGTATATTCTCATGCAGCTAATTCTTTGAAAGCAGTTTGAGGATTGATTTCTTAATCCTGGATGAAGTCACCTTGATCACCGTTACTTTGATTAGCATTCATATGATTGGATGAGTGCTGATCATGTGATTGCAGTTACAGGAGGTACTGTAGATTCACCGAGGCAATTCAGTTCAAGATTAATGGACCCCCTTTTCTGCGTTCCTGCATTGTTGCGGGTGTCATTTTGCTCTTCACAGTGAAACGTAATCCTGCCAGTTCCTTCAATTTGTGCATTAAAAAGACTCGGAATAGAACCGGTAAATTCAGTAACCCACGGACGAAGAATAAGGCCCAGGACCCATGTGGTCCACGACGGTGGGGGGAACAAGTGCTTTACAATAAGTAAGGTGCCAAATTACCATTTGATCTATGAGGTATAACATGGTAGGTGTTCAACAAAAAGGAGCCAGGGGTTGCTTTAAAGCAGAAAATACCTCTTTATAATCACAGAACCTTGTTTTAAAGAGGACCTATTATGCCCTTATTTTCTGTCATATCTATAATGTTACAATGTGATATTCATACTAAACGTTGCAAAAGTTGCCAAATAATGAGGTAAATGTATGTAAAAGTAATCCCTGTGAGCCAAAAGCTCAGGCTTCAGACTGCTCTGAACGCTCCGTTTCCAACTTTTTTCAACCGCCGTGTCTATGTGATGTCAGACAGGCACGGACGTCCTTATATGGTGTCTCTGCTCCAGGCACAGACCAGATGTAACCTTAGGTTTACAGTTTGCCTTTGGAAATGACTTCTGGAACTTGGCCGGCCAATCAGAAGAAAGTGGGCTTCTAGGGAGGGGCTGCCTTAAATAGAGAGGAGCTCAAACAGCTTGTTTCAGGCAGAGGATGAACTGAGGGGCTGCATGAAGGGCCAGGAGAAGATAAATCACGACTTTGAACTGTGACTCATGCAAAGCTACTCTAGTGGAGTCCCAGAATAAAAATATAGAGCTGGAAATGAGCATAATGGGTCCCCTTTAAATCCTCATCAAGGCTCCCAAAGATACCAAATATACCACCCAAAATTTGGGGAGACTGTATATAAAATGATGGCGAAAAACATCTGGAACACTTCCACTTGAATAAATAATGTAGCTCGAACAAACCAGGCTTCCTAGGTTTTGATATTTCACTCAATGTAAGCTGAATATGGATTCAACGTTATTAAACTTAAAGAACATATCAACCATTAATCATATTTACACCTTACACTGAAATGCAGCTCCAGTATTCACATTAAAAATACCCCCCCCACACACACACACATTTCACCATCATGTATGTCACTTCCTCTTGTGCACGCACACGCCCTTCACAACTGACAGTAAACAGTAAATGTTCCATCCCTGAGTGCCCTGATCGATTTGCATGCGTTTCCACGTTCAAGCTGAACGCAAAAACGATGATCCTGTTTGTTGCAGCTCACAAAGGTGGACTGGAGGTGCATTTGTCATCAGTGTGGCTACATGTTGTCTCTGAACACCTCTTAGGAGGTAGTTTAGAGATTAAAGATTGGACCCCAGCTGGTTCTTTACTGCACTACCACCTGGATTTCGCGTGATCCCTGGAAACTGGAGACAAAGGGCCACTGAATTAGGGTGACAGGTCACATTTGCCTCAGAAAATCCATGACGTAAAAATTCAGTTCAAGAGTTTGGATTGCTTGCACAACCCCTATCGACTATTTGACATTTCTCAACAGCTGCTTTTCCCATAACGATGCTCCTCCTCCCATTCATTAGGAAAACACACATCGTTTGGCCCGATCCTTTTATCCCCGACTGTATCACAGCAGCTTGAGTGCCTGCACCACATGATGTTTGGGCTTAATAAAGCTGTTATGTAGCACCAGGGTCCCCGCTCTGCAAATGTGGGCTTCACTAATTCAGGCTAACACCCAGGGTGTTTATTCTGATCCAGGTAATCTGGTTCTTTGAACGCAGTTTCGAGGACTGACTTGTTAATCCTGGATGAAATGATCGCGAACGGTGCGCTCATATTTTGAAATTAAGGCATGCTGAGTTAAGAGTTGAAACCGCACGACTGGCTGATCACGTGATTGCAGGCGCATTAGGTAGGTGTGTTGGCTGTTCTACATTGTGCTCTTTCATCACTGTTAAACACGGCATATTACCAGTGGCTACGGTGGGACTGCGAGTGATGTTGGTGCACGATTAGTGGACGTGCAAGAGACCTTTCGGTGATAATCATCAGCCTGCTGTGAAAATGAAACCTCGCTTCAATCTCTCGAAAAAAAGCAGCTTCAATTGCATGACCAGCTTTCAGAAACAAAGTGAGTGTTGACGGCTGCATGCGTTTCCCTGTGTTTGTCCCCGTTTTCCTTCTGCTCTCTCGCTCTGCCCAGGTGTTGTACATCTAATTCCTCAACCAGGGGCACCTGGCCTGAGATGGAAGTACTTAAAGGATCCTAAACCTGCACCAGAAGGAGAGAGGCTTCCGGCATGGGGACTGCTGGGCTTGCTGCCTCTCAGTCTGGGATTCTGCCCTTTGGTTGTCTTTATTTAGCATCTCGGTTGTATGTAATAAATCCCATGGCTTTGGTTGTTTTTAAAGGTGTCTCACCGTGTGTTGATTTGGGCCGGTGGTGGAGTTTTAATGTTCGTCCCATAGGGCGGGACATAACAGTGAGTTCAGCTTTAAGTTTTGAGCTGAAACGCTTTATGAAAATATCAGATTGTGTATGAAATTTGCATCAGTGTGTGTAGATTTGTTTTTCAGGTGTTACTTTGCTTGATTAGCTAAAAACGTAACATTCACCCATCTGGTAATATTTATAGCCGGACTAAAAAACACAAATTAGGCCTGCGTAATTTGGTTTCGCTTCGTCTGTCGTTGTGTGTCGTGACGTTTAACCTGCAATGGTCAAGGGCTTATTGGAAATTGGTGTTAGGCTACTAAAAACAGAAATATTGAGGGGGGAAACAAAAAAGTGACCATCCTTATCTAAACATGTGGCGTGAAACACACACACACACACACACACATGCTGTTGTGTAGGATTCTGTTGCAGGGCTGGATTTTTGGTTATTAGCGTTGTCACTAATTGGGATTTTGATTTTAGGCTTTATTACTTCTGGAACAGAACCCTGAAGTTCCAGTTTCACTTTCGCTGCCCTTTCAGTGCTCTTGCATTGGGTAGATGGCGTGCGATCAGTTTGTGTACACTTGTGTGCTGGAAAAACCCACCAGACCAAAACATTAAGCAAAGGTTGTATGTATGTGTGTGTGTGTATGTTCTCAGTGGTAACAACAGTACCAACAACCCTTTCACATTACAGAAAGTCATTTAATTCTGTGCTGAAACCAAGACAAATCCTTAACACAGCTTTAAATCTGCATGTGGTCACTGCCCCGAATGGCGTTGCAGGACTGATGTGACTGGAGTGAATAACGAGAGTGTTCTCTTGTCCATCATTCAGTCCGAGAAGAGGACAATATGATTCCCAGCAATCTAACCCAGAGCGGAGACAGGCCCCATTAGGTGCTCAGCTTGTTACAATAACACAAAGCCATCTATCAAAGCCTGGACTCGCTGTCACAAAGCCCACAAAAGGCAGCTCCTATAATGAAGTGCTACATGACCATCGGATCAAGAGGGGTGTATAACGGAGAGCGGATGGAGCGAGAGAAGAGAGAAGGAAAACAGAGAGAAGGGATGGGGGGGGGGGGGGGGGGGGGGGGGGGGACCAAGCAGCGGTAATAAAAAGCAAATGAGAGAAAGGGGAGAGAGAGATCCATATAATGTAGTCCCTGATGAACACCAGCAGGCCATTTGCACCTCATGTTCTGAGTGTTTCATTCATCACACGCGCACACACACACACACACACACAGATTCACACACACATATACTTCCTTCCTGTCATGTAGCTACTGTGCTCTCTTCGGTTCACAAAGGCGGTGCACTGCACGGCGGCGTCTGCATTCTCCTGTAAAGTCAGAGGCGCGTTTGGGTGTGTGGATAACTTGATGTTCACGTATCAAATTGTGCACAAGTGCAGATGGAGGTCAGTTCATCCGTGCTTAGCGCAGTCACTCACGGCAAATCTGTGTGTACCTGACATGTTTGCCTGTTTGCACACACACACACACACACACGATCGGCGCACACAGATGCACTATTTCTTTCATTAAATACGTTTCATTCAACGTAACATCAACCGTTGTTATGTCATGTGTTGCACCTTAAATACTGAATACAAGAATTGAATGTCCGGTCAGATTTGTAATCTTGTTTATTTTGTCTTATTTCTTTTTTTTTAAAGGCTTCTTCTGATAGCTTTTTAATAGCTTTAAATTCATTTTTTTTGCCAATTGTATTTAAACAAAGTTCCTTTATAGCAGCTTGTTTTGGATATTTGGGCTTCTTTTCTTCAATTACAATACTAAAAGTTTACAGACACGCTAGCAGCTCTGCGAGGCTGCACTTTGACACAATGGTGCTTTGAGCTACAGGCTAACGTCAGCATGCTAACATGCTCACGATAACAATATTAACATGGTGACATTTGGAAAGTAATGTTTACAACATCTACCTTAGTTTAGGAAGCTAAAATGTTCTAATCAGGGTAATGGGACTCAATGAAAAGTCGGGGGGGGGGGGTCGCTGAAGTTACAATTCATCCTGTGGGGAACATTAATGCATGTACCGAAACATCATGGCAACCCACACGGTGGCTGTCAAAACCTCTCAGCGCAGATCGCAACGGCGGACCAACCAACGCTGCCCTCCCCGCAGCCCCAGCGTGGCTAAGAAAGTTCTTTTATGTGCTGCCATTGTCATGTCTACAAGTGCCACTATAATATAGTGCCCACCGTTTCACAACTGCAACTGTGTCTGCCAGCACAACCGACACTTCATTTGTCCATTACTGGTTGGACAGAGACGGCCCTCATTGCTAAGTTCCTGCAGTGGAAAATGGGAGGAAAGTACGACGTTGAAAAAAAGCATCAGTACTAAAACACAGGCATCGTAACAGCACTAGCGTCGAATATTGATATCCAAGACCGCTCTATTCAGACAGAAGCAGTCTAAGCATACATTTCTTCCACTTAGGCTGAGCTGCATCGAGTGTGCTTGGGCCAACGCGGTGTTTAACTCAGAAACAATGACGCAGATGCGGGATGGTGAGGCAAAACAGCAAATAAATAAGTCAGCAAACAGGCGAGCTGTGCTTGAGCAAATTCTGTCAACAGGCTTTTGAAGACTGCGCGCTGATGATACAGGAGAGAGCGAGCGAGGGTGAAAAGGAGAGGGGGAGGAAAAGAAAAACTGTGGCGCTGCGAAGGGCATGAGGGTTACAGCTACGGGTAAGGGGGGGGGGGTATACACCGAAATGATAGCTGAGTGCCACCGAAATGGAGGGAGAGAGGGACAAGATGAGAGCATAGTGACCGCTAGATGGAGGGGATGATTGCGAGAGAGTACCGACAGAGGAGGGAGAAATGGATGGATGGCAGAAAGGAGAGAGAGAGAGGTTGTTTGCGTCTGTCTCAGACTGGGGGGGGGGGGTGTTGCTCTCTGTTCACACAGGCTGACCCAGATGCAGCTGAATTAGACACAGTCCTGTGTGTTGAGGTGTGTGTGTGTGTGTGTGTGTGTGTGTGTGTGCATTAGTGTGTGTTTGTGGATGACAGCGTAGGTATGAGAGCCGAGGAGCTTGAGGTAGAGAGAGAGAGAGACGAAGAGTGATGCAGACATCTCTCGGTTTCTGAGGCTCACGAGCCCAAAAAGCTCAGAGAATCCATAAATGAAAGGCGCTACATATAGCGCTCCGACATCATTAGCACATTGATTTCGAGAGTTCAACAGGGCTCGGTACGGCAACCTAAATACTTTCTGGCTAACCCTATAGCACAGAGTATCCAAAACTGTCAAGTAGTAAAAGCTAGTATTGAATGTCTGGTCAGATTCATAGTCTGGCGTTTCTTTCGTTATAGGAAGGGGACTGTAGACATGACGATAGGTATTTATTCCACAAAATTAGGTATTGAAAAATCGATACAAAAACTGTTGTACCAATACCAAGCAACACCCTGACATTAACATGATCTTTGCTGGAAAGACTGGCAGTCTGTACTGGCATGTAAACACTGCTGAACACGTGAATTGCTCTGCAGTACGACACACGGGGAAGACCAGTGACACAGCGAGTGGCGTGAGCACATTGGTGACGACATACAACATGTTTGCAATAGGAATGTGGTCTTAAAGAGACGAGTTACTGAGGAATATTACAGTTTTTCATACCAGGAAAAAAAAACAACTCTTTTAATGTTTGCCGTGACGAACCTCCCATTGTGGCTGGTCAAAACAAAAACAAACCAAAAAAAAAGAATCAATTACTGCAGCTTTAATGTGTCTGCCCAGCATAACTCAGTCCATGCAACGCAGCTCCTCTGAGAAAGAGGGAAATGCAGCTTTAAACTTCTCTAAATGACTGGTCTGACTTCACCACACATTGTAATTTACGTGTTTAAACAGCTGCTGATTTCACTCTGAACAAAGAGAGAGGAACGGATCGACCTACTCGCCACTTCCTTTTAACGTCCTCAAATGTTAGCACACACACCCATGGGACCTTGCTGTCCTAAGCTGTGCCTATCATACATACATGTCAGTACATACATAAATGCTTCATGTACTGTAATTCTTTTTTTTTTGAGGTCATTAAAAAGCTTTAAGTCTGGCATCCAATGGACGAAAATGTTCCTTGTGTGTACCTGCACAGCTCAGTAGGCCCTCTCTGAAATTTAACTAGGTAATTAATGCACCCGTCAATCACACATGAAAAAGCACCACCCAGGGAGGAGCAGCAGTCCATTTGTGGGAAATGTCAGCATCTGCCCACTGGCCACGGGAACAGGAGACGAAACATATGGAAGGCAGAAGAGTAAATGTAGAATGTTGAGTTTCCTGTAATGAAGCTGCGTGAGATGTCTTGATGGTGGTTAATTTTCGCTTGGATGTAGCTGGTGGCCGCTTTTACTTTGGTTTTTTTCACTTCCTGTGAAACGCTCCTCCATTGTCCTCTCTCGTCATTCTGCGGTCAGCGCAGAACCACTTCAGGCCCTGACCTTTGTGCCGCTTAAAGGATCGTTCTGAATGTATGTATGTAGCGTAACGTCCTTGTCCCTAGGAGCATTTATGCCAGAGAGACCCTGAGGAGGCTTTGTTTCCCTACTAGTGCAGTGAGGCCGCTTCAAGGTCTTGCAATAGAGCGCTGAAAGAGGGGTCTTGGCAGTTCGATCCTTGTCCACTGTACAACAACACAGAGTCGGACCCACCACACTGGGATTTTGGAGCATGGCAACACCGCTACAATCAAATCCGATGTGCCAAGAAACAAGAGCAGTCAGATGATCAGACTGAATTTATCGAAAGCACTTTGGTTCGAGGCAAAACTGAACGTGAGCGCACCTGAAACGTCGGTAATCATCCCTCATTGCACGACTACAGTAGATACAGTAGGTCAAAGTCTTTCCTTGCCTTCATTTTTTCTTCTAAATAGGTTTGACTGCCCCCCCCCAATCTCTCGATTAACTTGCTAAGTACATCGTTATTACAGCAGACAGGACTGATGCTCCGAAACGCCAAACATGAGACCCAATTTGTAATAAACCGGAAATTCTACTTTATGTTGATCCGTGGAAAAAAATGGCTTCCCTGCTGCTGCACTCATTGGAGGTTGTTTTGCACACGACCTCCAGCAAAAATGCCTCAAAAGGTAAAATTAATTATTAGTTTGGACTCTTCAAGAAAGGACAGATCAGAGTCAATCAGAGTCTGCATCGCCGGCACTGTCAAACCTAACCTCTCTTCGTCCTCCCTCTTCCTTCTCCACCTCAACATGGACGACCCCCCCCCCCCCCCCCCCCCCTTTCTCACCTCTCTCTCCACCGACTCCATCTCACCCTCTACGTCTCGCTTCCACCTGCAATACTTTCCCTCCCTCCAATCTACTCCTTCGGCATCTCCCTCCTTCCACCACCTCCTTCCATCGCTGTCACTGCTGTCCTTGCTTGCTCCCACTTTTCCTCTTCACATCACTCCCCGTTCCACCCCCCCTCCCCCGCTCCTCCTCCCCCTCCATTTCCCTCCACTCTTGTCTCTTTTCCTTTTTGTCTAATTCGGCTCTGAATCCCGGGGCTTCGTCAGCGCAAAGTGCTCTGTCTGTGCTCCTCCGCTCTACCCTCCCGTCCCCTGCTAGCGTGCAAAGACAAGGGAACCCACCGATGAGAGCTTTAAGTTATGTAATGAGATCATCTGGAGACTAATGCTGTACACCAGATATACCAAGCCTTAGTGGCTGCTCTATAGCATGACCATTTGTCTGGCTGGTCCACGCGTCCTTTAGGTTTGGTCACAGATGGGTGATGGAGGGACTTTGGCTTGAGTGGCAAGGCTCAATGACATTAAAACATCCAGATGATGGCAACATGTGTTTGCTCGTATGGGTAATCCTCCTTCCTATAGTGCTTTTGTCCTGGGTCTGGCTTTTTAGAAGGTGAGATGTGGACGGATGAGCTAAGAGGGATGGTGGTGGAAATAAGGACAGATGGAGGACAAGGGGATATGAGGAGAAACGAGTGCACGTCCACGTGTCCGTCCGCAGGGCCGCGAGGGGGGGGGGGGGGGGGGGGGTATCCAAGACCTTGAAAGCCTCAATATGGCCTGAGGGCTTACTGTCGCTTACAAGAGAGGAGGTCCCAGTCTCAGAACACATTTATACATCAGGGGAGGTCGGCATTGACGGTATATTCCAACGATGGTGCTGAAATGATTTGTCGATTATGGGGCCAAGGTGGTAGGGTTGGGTTGTTAATGGTTATTGTAATGTATCAATCACAAAGATCAAATGTTCAAGACTCTCCAATGTGCTTTCCTTCTCTTCTATGTCACTGTAACATGAATATCTTTGGGTTTTGAACAGTTGGTCGGACCGAGCACACAATCTGAATATGTCACCTTAGACCCTGATAATATATGGCCTATGATTTCTCACTCATTTCTGATATTTTAGGGAGTCAATCCGGGGTTTTGGAAGTCTGACACCGTGGACCCAGCCCACGCTGTTGCAGCTTCAAATTTGGAAAACATCAGGACAAAACTAATTGGAAAAGAAAGACTAGACGAGAGAAAGAAAAACTCGACAGATAGATTTGGCCATACAATCTTAACTCAAGGTCCAACTTATTGGCTTTTTTCAACCACATCCCAGGATCTTCCGAAGCAGATGCAGTTGTCCTCAGCAGCTGTGATAGAGACATGACAGGGCTAACTCCACTGAACTGGATCAGCTGAGATGTGGCTGAAAGCCCAGCCCAAAAAAAAAACTAGTAAGTGGACCTTGAGTGAAACAGTTTTTCGTTTATTTTTTCAAGTTAATCTGTCACTTCTTTTTCTGATTGTTCAATTAGTTTAGTCTACAAAATGTCATTAAATGAATGAATCATTTCTCAGAGCCCAAGGTGAACCAATACCCAGATGGAACAGTGAAAAGCAGCAAATCCTCACATGTGAGAAGACAGAATTACAGATCAGCCGATAATGAAAACAATAGTTGCAGCCCTAATACCATTAGCAAATAGAAAGAAAGAAAGAAAGAAAGCTCTTAATTATATTAAGAGTAATAATGTATCTTCTTCATCATCATCGTTAGTCATCGCAATACTGTGCACAACAAAATCACAGTCTTCTGATTCGTTTCTATTACTTTTCATCTTGATTAGATCATCGAATTGTGAAGAATGCCCTCTCACACCTGAGAGGCTGGAACCACAGAACGTTTCGCATTTTGCTTGTTTTTGAGGATTATGACCATTGAATTCTTGCACCCCGTTGGCTACATTTTATTTCAGGGAACCTTTTTTACTTCTTGCGATGCACGACACCACAGTTTTTTTTGATTGATTCTAATGCATTATTACAGGTGGACTGGGTTGTGCTGAGGTGACGATAACAGATCATGAGGAACGTTATCCATGTCACGGCGCTCGAGCGCCACACCTGACAACAGAGAAAATCACGTGGCCCGGACTTGTGAAACTCCATGGAAGTAAAATGATCGACGATCTCTGGCTCCCCCAGTCATTACATATTGGGAGACATCACCCACCCCCCCAAACCCAAAGATTTGAGTTTCAGCACACCATCACCATCAGAACAAAGTTCACATTCCCAACTATGTGAACAATTAAGCACCGAGCATGGGAAAATCCCACTGTGTGTGCTATCCCTCTGCTCGGTCAACAGTGGGGAGAGCGCTTGGAAGGATGGAACATGTTTCTCCACAGTCTGTTTGCATCCAGGCGATAATATTTATTAACACTAACTGGGCCCACTGACTTGACCATTGACGAGACCCACTTGGCAAAAGGCACCCAAACGCTGGCTGAGCTCACAGCCGGTGACGACTTGAAGCTGTTCAAAGGGTCCCACTCGAGCTTGGGCGCTCTCTATTATTTACACAATGTAGTGTTGCAACCGATTGATTGTTGCCCATAACTGGGGTCGATCTGAGAGTCCCTGCTAGTGGCGATAAGCTCGCGAGGGTTACTGGTAACTGGTTCCCTGTTTGAAATGATAATAATCTTTCAGCTCGTCGTTGAGTCGGCGTCGCCAGAACAAACGGGCACCATCTACAGCAAGTTCCCACCTCCCGTCTGGCTTATCGGCTGGACCTCTGCCGACCCGTGGCTCGCAGGAGATGGCAGGAAAGAGTCCATCCCCGAGAAGTAATTCAAGCAACGCCGGGCAGCACAGGCACCGCTACCATTTCCAGGGGGATTATCATTTGCAGATGTTGAGCTCCAAGAAGGCATGTTGTTGTTTCAATTCTTTGCCGTGACTGTGAACGTGTGCACAAGATGTGCAAAATCCAACCTGACATCCAATCCCATTGGATCTATACTGCTTTTGCGTGTCTGATAGCCTGACCTGTGGTCAGTTTACAGAACCAGCCCTGTGCTTATTGTGACTGCTGGCATTCAGTCCCATTCATGTGCAGCTGTTTTATTGCATGCAAAGTGTCAGTGACCAACACTGACTTCACTGCACTTGAAGCTTTTAAATAAAACATTTTAAATTCCTTGTTTTTGCTATACTATTTCTCATGTTAACACGCATTTTTCTGCATATTTTCCTTTCTAGCACCCGTCACAGTGGAGCCGCCGAGGGTTGTTTTGTTGTTTCATTTAAAATGTGACCAAATAAAATAAAGGACAAAGAACAATTAGTGGGGGGGGGTCGTAAATATACTCTGTTTCTCAAGCCCGCCTGTTTACCTCCAAACTGCCTGTTGTTCCTGCCTGCCACAAACTCTTCGTGAACGCGGTCCTCCCCGCACCGCGGCGCAAACACGTAATTCGACAGTGAAAGACGGGAGAAACTGAGCTGCCCCTCACCTGCTTTCCGTGCCAGAGACTGGAGCCCCACGGCGAGCCCCAGCAGCACCCCCGCAAAGCACATCTGGATGGCGAACAACTCCTTTCGCTTTCTCCGCCGGGCTTTGCTCCGCCGTCGGTTCAGCATCACTCCTCCTCCTCCGACGGCCGTCTCAGACGTCCCCTCAAGCACCGCGCGGGCCATGGCGCTCTTCTCTCGGCGAGCGTTCCGGCGGAAACCCCCTCCCCGGTGGCGGAGGTGGTGGCGGCGGCGGTGGTGCAAAGGTACGAGAAGCTGAGGCGCGGAGGGAGAGGCGGAGAGGTGCGCTGTGCGGGCACCGAAGTTACTCGGCGAGAGGATGGATACGACTGGCTTGTCGATGGATCGGTAAAGTCCACCAGAGTGCGCGGGGCGAACATCCGTTCTGACATTTCAAAATAAAACCCCTATCGATTAACGTTGGCGAGACGTTGGATAGGTGGCAAATATTTGGGTCGCTACAGCTAACGCAAGGATTTCAACATAGAACATTATTTATCTAGTAGGGATTTTTTTTCGTCCTAGATACATAGTAATACAAATATATAGTATAATGGTAATGGCTGGATGTTTTGAAATCGACAAACACCAACTGGGCCCATTAAAACAGTACTAATAATCAAAGCCAACATTTATTAAATATATCTAAATTTATTAGGTTTGTTTGTGATTAATTTGTTTTATGTATGATTCGCATAGACTTGACATTATTTTGGGTTGGAATGATCCCATATCACATTGTAAAATTCTATTCTGGTTGACATCTGATGCAAAAATTACAATAAATATAAAATATTTGTAAAATAAAGACATTTTTTATCAGCTAGGAGTGGACCCCCCCCCCCCCAATTTTATTAAGGGCAGCTTGGAAATATTTCTGGTTAGAATCAGAATAATGCAGCAATATACCATCATCAATATTTGCCAACCGTGAAAAGTCCTGAAATGAAACAAAAGTACAGTATATATAGCATAAACGCAAATACCAAACAAGTTGTATAATGTTCGTGCTTTTATTTTGAAGTTCCCGTTTCCGGCGCGTGGCTAACTCTGAGGCACTTCACGCAGTTTGAAGAGGTTGGCGATCGCTGATAAGTGCCCCCCCCCCCCCCCCCCCCCCCCCCCCCCCACACCGTCTCCCGCACCTCCGTGGTCGGAGTCAGATGGCGGGCCTCCTGACTTAAATGACCCCGGGTCAGGAGCGAGGTTTCCCGGCTTGGACGTTGGAGGAGCACGCCAACTTCAGGGTGACTTGGGTCTGCTGCTCCGCAGCCGGAGATGTCACAGGGGGAGAGAGACATAGAGAGAGAGAGAGAGAGAGAGAGAGAGAGAGAGAGAGGGAGGGACGTGTGTGTGTGTGTGTGTGTGTGTGTGTGTGTGTGTGAGAGAGAGAGAGAGAGAGAGAGAGAGAGAGAGCGAGAGAGAGCCTATATCAGACATTGTGTAACTAAAAGTCGGTTTTATCTGATTTGGAAATGGTCATTTTACACTGTTTATGTAAAACAAACCAATCATGACATTCCAAAACGTCTCCTTACCAGGACAAAAAGTGACCACACTGTGCATCACAATAATACAGCTACTGCATTTAATATTACTACTGCGTCAGATAGCGTCCTCTAAGACCTTTTCAATTTGTATTCAATTTTGGTTGTGCAGAGTAATTACTTAGTTTTACGTAGTTCTCCCTTTTTTTTCCCCCTCTTTTTTTTTTTTTTTTTTTTTTTTTTTACTAACAGATTGAATTATGTTCCAGAAAATGAGTCTCTTGGGAAAGAAAAAAGAAAAAGAAAATGTGCAGCTACAACTGGAAAAGTGTGTTGTAATGATGGCTGGACAAAAGGCCTTTGGGGGGGGGGGGGGGGGTCAGCCGTTATGGGCGCCACCATTAAAAGCAACAACACGCCAGCTGATTGGGTGTCAAAGGTCGCGCCCTCTGACATCCCTACAGTGAAACATCAGGTGGACGCTTTTATTCCAGAAGCGGAACAAAGAAAAGGAACATGAAAGTGGAAAAGGGGTGAGGAAAGTCAACGGTGAGGCGCTTGAGATTAAGCCGTCGCCGACTACTCTGGACTTTCATGTGTCACATGTATGTTTGTTTGACAACATACAAACATTCAGATAAACAATAGCAGCACATACAAAATGACAATAAAAGGCAATTACATAAAAATTAATAAAAAAAAAAAAAAAAAACAGTAACCAAACAAAAGCATATTCAGTCAGAGGCTTCAGGGGGAAAAAAGTTCCACAGTGTTTCAGAAGCTTATCACTTTTTATTTGCTGTTTAATACACTGAGTGATGTAAGTAGAGAAAAGATGAGCTCTTAGAGTTAGCAGCTTCAAAAAAAGTTCCGTGGGATATTTCACAGTAAAAAAAAAAAAAAATTAGGTGAGAAAATGTTTCTGTATTATGTTTACAGAAGATACAAGAAATATTAGTGTCTGTAAACAGGGCAATAAGACATTTTGCAGGGTACAAATACATAAATTTTTTTGCAATGTACTTCCTCAGCCTTGTCTGAGACCTGCCTGTATGGCTTGAGCCTTTCTTTGAAAAGTTCGGCAAATACGCTCATTGTTACACTTTACAGTCTGTCGGCTGTAACCCCACCCAATGTCAGTAAAGACAGACATAAAGCGTTCAGGGGACAGCGTGTTGCCAAATTCGTCAAAAAGATTGCGAATGCGGACCGTTTAGGAAAGAATAAGGATTCGTCTCGGATAAATGTGCTGCTGCTGTTTTGTGATGTGAGACACTGTGGGGAAAAGACAGCTTCCCAAGCTGGAAGGGCTCGCTGATGGAATTTTGACAAAAAAAAAAAAAAATGACAAAAGCAAAGAAAGACGTCCAATTTTGTTGAAAATGTGATTTGGGATGAAAATACCGCATTGAATCTGGATTTGAAGAATCTGAAGACACTTTTTTTAACCTCGAAAAGGTATTAGCTGCAAGATTTTTAGTCAAAGTATTCCCAAATACTGAATCCGGAGTTCTTCACCGGGCTGTTTTCAATCACATGGATCATCCCAATCACGCGGGGACAAACATTTCACACCCGAGGCCCGAGGCGTTCTTCGCTCGTTTTCTTGCCCGCCCACCGAGGTGTGAAACGATCGCCATCGCAGGCAGGGGCGGAAAAAACCGAGGGACCCATAATGCCATGTGAGAGATAGAAGGCAGCGTGGCATTAGCGAATGAGCTCCCAGATTACACCCACAGCCCCTTGGCCCATGCTTATACACACACACACACACACACCCACACACTCACACACACGCACACACACACTTCCTTCATGACGGATTGGGCATAATCCCTGTCCTGAGCAATAGCGTCCGACAGCCGTGATTCAAGACAATGGCAATGACATATCGAGTGTGCTGGATTAGGAGGCAGCGAGGGATTTCTTTTTTCTTTTTTTTTTGCTCTCCATCCTTTGGGTAAAATCTCCTAACAGAACAGCTTGTTGTTTTTTTTTACATCTGCTCTTTCAAAAAAAAAAAAAAGAGGGTTGGCCGTTTGTTCAAACACACTTAAAAGGAAATATTATTAAATTATAATTTCGGTTGAAATAACTAATTTTGACCACTGCATGCCGATAACAATATCTAACTGGAGGGCTGCTTAAAAAAAAAGAAAGTGTGTCTGTGAGCACTTTGTATTTAGTCTTTAAAAAAAAAAAAACTGGACCAGGTCTGAACCAAAAAACCAATCAGGGTAATCGCGGGGTGGGGGGGGGGGTTCACACTCCACAATCCCAACGGTGGAACCCTCTGCAGAAGCCCTTTGTCTGTACAGAGTCGATGCGATTGGCCAGGTACGTGCTAGCTAACCCCCTGATTGGTTGTTTGATTCAGACCAGGTCCAGTTTCTTTAAAAGACTAAACACAAAAAGGGGGCAGGTGGCCACAGACGTTTTTTTAAAAGAGCCCTTCAATTAGATATTGTTAGTGACACGCAATGGTCCAAATTAGTTATTTCAACAGAAATTATAATTCAATGATATTGCCTGCTGTGGCTTTACAGCAGATAACGTGACTCGCGTTGTTTCCCACCTCAACGTTCCACTGCATGAAGAGAAAAGGAAAGACTGGAGTTGGTGGTCTCGGCTGACTGGCGGTGGCTGGAGGGCTACGTTACTGGAACTGCTGACACCACTCTGTTGACAATAATTGCGATGTTTATATGTTGTGTTATGATGTGGTGTGTTGCGTTTTTGTTGAGAAAAAATGGTGGTGGACTTCACCACTCTATGATGATGATGTGATTGTTTGAGTTAGCTAATTTTATTTTTTATTTTTTTTTGTGCACCAAAATGCTCATGGTAATGATTAGCGTTAACCAGCGCAATTGTTTATGATTGATGAAACTGCTATTTTTGCGAGCATAGAAAGCTCAAGGGGAGGTCATGCTATAGAAATTTCCACACCCCAGGTACAAACTGATAAAGGTGGCCATATACTTGTATGGCCTGTCCTGTACTTTGACACTGTGAATAAGCAGAAAATGTGAAGAAACCATGTGTTTTATGCATATAACAAACCGCTAGTGACTTACTCCGGGTCCAGGGGACAGGCCAGATAAGACAGCCTAAATTGCACCGCTATCTTTTAAGATGCTGTTTTCCGCAGCAGCTAAAAGATAATGATTGATTCGCTATCTTTCCCGGACCTCCCAGTGACAGTGTGCACAATTTTACCACCTAAAAAACGTATGTTTCAAACTGAAAAAAAAAAGGATAAAAACATCTTTAGGTTTTACAGGCGACGACACATGAGGAGAATCGGTTCAGAAGTCCGTCGCAGATTTTGCACTCTCGCTCTCCTTGCCCCCCCCCAAACACACATCATACCTGTCCCCCATCTATGCACCTCACACACTCTGCGTTTGTAGTGTGATGTTACACCTGCCTTTGATGTGTTGTTAGTCCAGGCATTGTCCTGTAAATCATTCCAGGATTCCATGTTTATTCCTTTCTGCGTGGACCATTGAAGCCGCTCCTCACCTCTTTTGATCATCAGGGATTTGGTTGGAACAGTTAAAAGGCTTTCTCTCTCTCTCTCTCTCTCTCTCTCTCTCTCTCTCTTTCTCATAGAAGATTGATTAGGTGTGTTTGAAATTCATTATGGGAGACACAGAAGACGATCCCACCCTCACTGACTGAGGCGCTCCTGGTTCGGCTGAACGCCGCTTTAATGTCTAGTCGTGCCGAAGACGTAAAGAACCATCGGTGAAATGTCCAATGGGTTTCTTTCTCTGTGCAGTTTACTAATGGCAGTATTTTACATACTTAATTTGCATACTTAATAATCCAAGGTAGTCAACAGGATTAATTAAAACGTGACAGATAAAAACTGTTCATTACAACATTTAGCTCGAGATAATGGGATACCGTACACTATAAACAGAGGTTAGTGTATATGGAATAGTACATAGCTGATAATTAGACAATGGAACCATTTGATGACAATACGTGGTCCCCTGGTGTGACATTAACACTGTATATAACATGCTATTTATGTGTATTGCGGGCTGTAAGTGGATACTTTAGACTGTACATAAAGATAGGCGTTATGACAGCTCCCCAAAGGTGAAGCCATCCATCGCCCCCTGGTGGCTGGCTGTGGTTATAGGATGGGTCGAACTACTTCTCCCAAAGATGGTCATTTTAGGTAGTTCTTATCGCGCTTACGCTTGTCCATCTTTCTGATAAGTTTGGTTTTAATTCGTTATTTGATGCTATAAAATGAGGCTGTCATAGACTGTGATGTGCTCGCGATTGGGTCAGGCGGGTGTACGGGCCGAACCTCGATACCGCGCTTTTGGCTTCACTTTTGTACAGTGGGAGGACGTGGAGATGCGTCATCCATCTGCACGTACAGTCTATGGTGGAGACCTGCAAAATAGACTGCAGGGATCACAAATCTAGCAGTTATCAATGTCAGCATCTTCACACATCGAGAAACAAGACTGGGAGTACAGTAGCTCGGTGAGGCTGCACTCAGTACACAGGGGTGCTTTGAGCTAAATGCTAAAATCAGCACGCTAACATGCAAAACGCGAAGTACAGCGAGGCTGATTTATGAGTGAACGTCATTCATCAAGAAAAGTATTGGACAAATTGATTGATTTATTGCTTGAAATTGGGACTTTAACCTGATGATGGTGCCGGATAAAAAGTAAGTGGATCACCAATGTTACTAAAATCCACAACTAGTGGATTCACTAAAAACCATATAATGTCAACCTGCTGGCTGTCAGTAGGCTACATCCCCCGAGAGCATGGATTTATGTGCTACAAAATTACAAAAATTCCCTAGAAATCCAATCCATGGCAAGATATTTCAGTCTGGACCAAAGTGGGGTACAGGACCCATCCAGAGCAACCCCGGGTTCAGTGCTGATCGGACCACCAACCTCGTGATTCATGCTCTAACTCCTGAGTCACATCGCCATCCCTAGAGCCATGCTGCTAGCCTACCCTGGTTTGGCTGTTGTGAAAGGGCTATGGGTAAACATGAAAACACAGAATTTTGTCTTTGTTTGCTCACTGAATTAGCATGAATTAGCTTTTGCTCCTGCGTGGCGCTTTGTAGTCGTGGCCTTCCAGCTGGTCCGACATTTTAAAAAATCCATCCTGTGACGACCGTCTCTGTCTGTCACTTGGTCTGTGTGGCTGATTTCTTTTGCAGGTACTGGAGGTAGGCGTGGCAGAGGGTCATCAGCCTCACTGCCAACACCTGGGCCCGGTGCCAGTGCTCCTTTAAAAAAAACCCTTTCGGAGCTCAGTTGTCTGATGTCCGCAGCCCTGCTAACTCTTGTTTTAATGTAGTATTTCTTCACCTGACGTTGTCATTTGTATATATCTCAGTAAGTCCAGCTTTACGCTTGTTTTGAGGCCATCAAAGTCTGTCTACAGGTCTTGGGGAGGACTAAACCTTGTTAGCTTAGCAAGGCAGCTCATGCAACCTACCTAGATGACTAAGTAGCTAGGCAGGGTTGTGAGGTTTGGTTTATTACCCAGCATCAAAGGTTGGTTTCCATCCACCTGTTTTTATGGAACATTTTTCAATTTGCAAAAAACCTGAGTGGAAATCGGGGCTTAGCCGAGGCGGAAAACGAAAAATGCGACAAAGTGCAAAACAGACTTGGCGAATAAATCATGACATTGCACGAAGCATGTGACTTAAACATCCACTGTAGCTTCCACTCCACTGAAGAGACCATAAATGGCGGCAGATGAAAACATCAGATCTGCGCGGGGCGATAAGGAGACTGGAAAATCTGTGACACGAGCGGTTTATCTCGACGAGCCAACGCCTTAATTACTCGCATTGCGGCAGTGGGTGGAATTGGAATGGAACCGCCAAAGTTTCTCGAAAGTTCGGCTCACATTTGCATCACATTTGGATGGCAGCCTACAGTGCATCCGGAAAGTATTCACGGCGCTTCACTTTTTCCACATTTTGTTATGTTACACCCTTATTCCAAAATGGATTAAATTAATTTTTTTCCTCAAAATTCTACACACAACACCCCATAATGACAATGTGAAAAAAGTTTTTTTGAAATTTTTGCAAATTTATTAAAAATAAAAAACTAAGAAATCACATGTACATAAGTATTCACAGCCTTTGCCATGAAGCTCAAAATTGAGCTCAGGTGCATCCTGTTTCCACTGATCATCCTTGAGATGTTTCTGCAGCTTAATTGGAGTCCACCTGTGGTAAATTCAGTTGATTGGACATGATTTGGAAAGGCACACACCTGTCTATATAAGGTCCCACAGTTGACAGTGCATGTCAGAGCACAAACCAAGCATGAAGTCAAAGGAATTGTCTGTAGACCTCCAAGACAGGATTGTCTCAAGGCACAAATCTGGGGAAGGTTACAGAAAAATTTCTGCTGCTTTGAAGGTCCCAATGAGCACAGTGGCCTCCATCATCCGTAAGTGGAAGAAGTTCGGAACCACCAGGACTCTTCCTAGAGCTGGCCGGCCATCTAAACTGAGTAATCGGGGGAGAAGGGCCTTAGTCAGGGAGGTGACCAAGAACCCGATGGTCACTCTGTCAGAGCTCCAGAGTTCCTCTGTGGAGAGAGGAGAACCTTCCAGAAGGACAACCATCTCTGCAGCTATCCACCAATCAGGCCTGTATGGTAGAGTGGCCAGACGGAAGCCACTCCTTAGTAAAAGGCACATAGCAGCCCGCCTGGAGTTTGCCAAAAGGCACCTGAAGGACTCTCAGACCATGAGAAACAAAATTCTCTGGTCTGATGAGACAAAGATTGAACTCTTTGGTGTGAATGCCAGGCGTCACGTTTGGAGGAAACCAGGCACCGCTCATCACCAGGCCAATACCATCCCTACAGTGAAGCATGGTGGTGGCAGCATCATGCTGTGGGGATGTTTTTCAGCGGCAGGAACTGGGAGACTAGTCAGGATAGAGGGAAAGATGAATGCAGCAAAGTACAGAGACATCCTGGATGAAAACCTGCTCCAGAGCGCTCTTGACCTCAGACTGGGGCGACGGTTTATCTTTCAGCAGGAAAACGACCCTAAGCACACAGCCAAGATATCAAAGGAGTGGCTTCAGGACAACTCTGTGAATGTCCTTGAGTGGCCCAGCCAGAGCCCAGACTTGAATCCGATTGAACATCTCTGGAGAGATCTGAAAATGGCTGTGCACCGACGCTTCCCATCCAACCTGATGGAGCTTGAGAGGTGCTGCAAAGAGGAATGGGTGAAACTGCCCAAAGATAGGTGTGCCAAGCTTGTGGCATCATATTCAAAAAGACTTGAGGCTGTAATTGCTGCCAAAGGTGCATCAACAAAGTATTGAGCAAAGGCTGTGAATACTTATGTACATGTGATTTCTCAGGTTTTTTATTTTTAATAAATTTGCAAAAATCTCAAAAAAACTTTTTTCACGTTGTCATTATGGGGTGTTGTGTGTAGAATTTTGAGGGAAAAAAATTAATTTAATCCATTTTGGTATAAGGCTGCAACATAACAAAATGTGGAAAAAGTGAAGCGCTGTGAATACTTTCCGGATGCACTGTAGCTAGTGTTAACTTCTGTCACATTGTGATTCAAAAGGTCCACCTCATAGACGCACAACTCTGTGAAGACCGAAAAGACACAGTCTCTGTGGTCGCTCAAGCCCGACAGGTGCTAGCTAACGCTGCTAACGCTGCTAACACTACGTCTCCCCTTTTTGATTCTGAGTAATATTCCAAACTCACAAGCCGGCCTAGCGGTAGTAAACCATAGGTAGCCTGAGCAGCCTTGACCTAAGCTAAGGCTTGAAGGTAAAGAGGTTTAGTTATCGTCTCTAGCTGACGGGCGCTAACCGGCAAAATCTGGTAAACCAGCCCGTGTTGAGCTAGCTAGCTCAAGAGGAGGCAGGGGCCATGGGATTGGCTGAAAAGGTGAAAGGGCTGTGACAACACCACTGCCATGAAAATGATTGGGTCGTTTGTGTCATTGGGGAAAAGGTTTTTGAAATAAAATGTTATTATGAAATTAAAAATGAACTCCTATAAAACAAAACAAACAAAGATAAAATAACACAACATAACTAGTTTTAATGATTTCTTAAATAATTTCACTAATTAACGTTTCATTTATTGGTTTTTATGAGCACATTTTGTTATGTAATGGACATCACAACGTCTGTGGGTCACTAGCAGGGATGCAGGCTTTGAATCTCGTCGAGGGAGGGAGGTGCTCCGTTTGAGCTCTGTGTTGCACTTGTGTGCGGTTTACCTGAGCTGAACTGCACATGAGGGGGCAGTGATTTTCATTAGAACATACAGTATGCGGGTGTGTGAAGCACTGTGTACAGTAGTTGCAGCTTGTCCAGACAGGAAAGGTTGTAATAAAGAAATCCTTGCTGCCCTCTGGATGAATAATCCTGTCCTCTGTAAGAAGATTATGGAGTGTTTTGTGCAGGTTTCTTGTTTATTTTCACGCAGATGTGCGCACACACAAGTGGACACGCACTCGCATGCAAACACACACACACACACACACACACACACACACACGGAGACACACGGTCGAAGCAAATATGCTCTTCAGAGTGCTTACAGGCATAAAGGTACACCTGAGCGCACTTTGGAGATTTTAAGTGCAGGTGCGCACACACACACACACACACACACACACACACAAACACATACAGATACGGTATGCATGTCCTCATGTGAACGTGCATGCTCCCTAAAGCGTTTACCTGTTCTACTTTAGCACTGAGTGTTTTTGTGGGAGGGAACATCCTATTCTACAGCTGATCTCTCTCTCACTCACACTCACACACACACACACACACACACACACACACACACACCAACAAGTGCCTACAAAACAATTCCACACGATCAGGATACTCTGTCCAGTGCCCTCCTGTACTAAAATGCCCTTGGACTCACTTTAGTTGAGTTTGGCTTTTGCAATTTAAATGCAGCTTAAAAAAACAGATAACAGGAGTGAAACAGATGTGACAGGAGAGGTCAAGAGGCTGTGGGCAGTTTGCATTGATCATAGTAGTACAGTTAGTGTTATCTTTACTATGTTTATCAACTGTTGTACAGAAATGATGCAAACGTGAGGTACATCAGCAGCGTTGTATTTGCCGTACAAACGGTCGATGCGTGTGAGCTCAAACCAGGAAGCCGCTGTGTGGACAGGAAGTTACTCGCTGAGGGAGGGACAGCTGTCAAG
This sequence comes from Enoplosus armatus, assembly GCF_043641665.1. Taxonomy (NCBI): domain Eukaryota; kingdom Metazoa; phylum Chordata; class Actinopteri; order Centrarchiformes; family Enoplosidae; genus Enoplosus; species Enoplosus armatus. The sequence continues at coordinate 21,922,181 of NC_092191.1, read as the reverse complement.
TTCTCTGAGTAAAGACTATCATCCATTGTGTAGAGTCATAACATCAGTCATGTTCATTGGTATCTTTTGTCTCGATGCCACAGCAGGTTTGAGTTTTGTTTCTCCAGTTTGTTTGTTTGTTTGTAGAGAGTTGCTAGAGTTCTTTGTATGTGTGTGTATTGTTCACTGTTCTCAGAGGCACGAACCCCACCCCCCCCCTGCCTTGGAATCTGATTGCCCCCTCTACCAGAGTCAGAAGGTAGTTGGCTCATTGGTATCATGGATGGACTACTGAATGGGCCTACTGGGCACAGGCCCGGGTCCCTGGACTCAAACCTGTATATGAAGTGATTAACATTACTTGTTGGAAAGTCAATCAAATGACCACAAATAGAAACACAGAGATGCAGGACAACCCCAAAGAGATGCAAAACCACCACAAAGAGACGCAAAACCACCACAAGGAGAAACAAAGAGACACAAAATCCCCACAAAGAAACACAAAACAACCCCAAAGAGATGCAAAACCACCGCAAAGAGATGCAAACCCAGAACAAAGAGAAACAGAGACACAAAATCACCACAAACAAACACAAAACCACCACAAAGAGATGCAAAACCACCACAGAAGAGAAGCACAACAAACACAGAGAGACTCAGAAACATGCGAGGGCCCGATGTCTCACAATCTGCCTATGGCTGTCGGCTGTTTGGAGTTACAAATAGCAGCTATTTATTAACAGAACTTCTGATTTCATTCTAGAATATTTCGAGTTGTCATTCATCACACAGAATAAAGCACGCAACAATTGATAATGTACCATTTATCATTGCCAAGAACCAGGGCTGCATGTCAGTCTTAACACATTCATCATTGCCTTCTTCGGAGCGCGGGTGACAAGAACACTGAAGACTGCAGTTCATGTCTTTCTTTGTCGGGGGGGGTAATGAGATAAGCTCTGTGGGGCAACTTGAATTGTATCAACTGACGTCCACAGCTGACTAGCCCTGTCCGGGCAGCTGATCCGGGGAGCTGACCACAGTCCACAGGTTACGTTTTCACCTATTTTCCTTACTGTCGAAGCTGTGGCAGCAGTATATTCTTATGTTTCGTGTGTTTGTTGTCCACAGTTTGTTAGAATGTTGATTTGACTGTCCTTGACGTGAGAGCTCTGTTACCTAAAGGGTCGGTTTACAGAACTTTGTTACCTGTAGCGGTACAGACGGATAGTTTGGGTTGCATTTGTCCAGGTTTTGAGATATCAAAAATGTTTTTTTTTTTCCATTTAAAGTGTTCAACAGCAACATGTCCATGTCCACAAAAAAAAAAAAAAAAAAAAAAAAAAAATATATATATATTTCAGTTACTGTGATCCCGCTGTGAGCAGTTTCACTGGGACTACTTTTTGCTGCAGAAAGTGCATATGAAAGCTGTTGACAGTGCGATACCACTCGGGGGTAAGTGAGAAGATGCGTTCAAGCCCGAGGAGATTGTTTTGTCAACTGCTGCTTCCGAGGTCAAGAATGAACTGTCAAACCCCGAGGATTGCCTGGACTTTGTCAGTGGACAACGTTCTGCAAAAGCACAAAGCCCTTTTTACTTTTTTAAACTTTTAAAATTCCACCGTCTGAACATGCAGGACTGCACTGCCCCCCCCCCCCCCCCAGTGTGAATTGGAGAATGTGTTTGTTTTGTGAAGAATGTGCCCATAGTTTGTCTCCAAAATAAGAAAAGCCTCTCCTTTTTTTTTTTTTTTAAATGGTTTGCTCGGTTGCAAAAACCCTCACGTTCAAACAGTTCAAATGAAATTCAAAGAAGTAACTAATTCATTGAGATCTTGATCTCTGTTCATAATTTTACTTGCTGCTTGAGTTCAGCCAACATCCAAAGTAGCTTTAACTAGAATGAATACATGTTTAATAGCTCACAGTTGAAATTACGAGCCACAAGCACAACAAAGCGATGACACCGCCGAGCATGGCCGGCTACATTGTCGTTGAAGTGTTGCTCAAGCGCTCGTTGCCTGGTGGTTATGTGTGCCTGCGAACACTGGAAAGTCACCCGATTTGGAATGTTGTCACTGGATTGAATGGGCAGTTATCAGTGGTCATCAGCCTCGTGGATATGGGTTAGAAGGGGCCTGCTACACCTGCCGGTAGGTTCGGAAGGCTGGTCAGCCTTGGTCAAGGTTTGGAAAGGATCATGGTGTCGCGTCTTAAACAACTTAAAAACTTAAATGAAGTCAACGTTGACTTTTGGTTTCACATGGGACACGAATCCTGGCCTCCACTCTTGTCACTCTTCACACGCTGCGTTCGCTCGCTGAAATAAATGGGTGATAACAGCCTCCTGAAACTCCTAGCAGGTTTCGGTAGGCCCCCTACCAGTCCGTATATTTGGGACAGATGTGTGATGGTAACGCCTGTTCAATAGATCCCTCATCGGCTCTTATCATGATTTTCACCTTTCACAATTCGCAAGTAACTAAAGGCTAAAGTAACTCCCAGTCAGAGATGTCAAATCAGACACTGACTATGTGACTGTGTGTGTGGTTGTGGAGTTAGGAATTACTTGGATAAATTGAATCTTGGACAGAAACAATGGAACTTCCAATGCAAAATGCAAATCCTACACTTTTATTGCTTTACATTGCGTCTCCAAAGATATAACGTAGTGTGAGCTTACGGTGCCTTCATATTTGATCACTGCAACACATAAACCAACTCTAGTGAAAGGTGTATTCTTGCAAGTTCACTATCTGATCAGCTTGGATTTGCCCCCCCCCCCGTAGAAAAGGATTTCATGTCATCAAATCCCACCTCCTTATGCATCTGTTATGTGCAGGTGCGTGTTTGTGTTTTCAGAAACGCACTGTGCACTGTACAGCATATAAGAGAAGGATGTTTTCCTCCAAGTATTGCCCACAAGGAGGACATTTGGCCATCTGTCCCCGTGTGCATGTCTATTCAAGAGGTGTAATTTGGTCCTCCTGTCAGATCAATAGTGCCCGTCGCTGCTCTGCCTTTCCCCAGCTCTGCTCAGCAGCTAGGCTTTCCCCTGTGGGGATTCTCCACAGCACTAATGCCTCTACTCTCTGGGCTATTCCAGTGGTGACGGGTAGACTCCGTACTCTATATTTGGAAGAGATCCGTTTGCAAAGTCACTCCAGGGACAAAAAAGCAAGATGGGGATGGGAGAGGAGGGCGTGAGGGAGGAGGAAAACGGGGGGAGAGAGGTGGAGCATGGAAGGGAAGGAGAGGTGAAGGGCAGAGAAGAGCATGGAAACGACAAGAATGAGTGCTCGTTTATTTTTAGGTCATATTCAGTTCACTTGAGTTGGGCTTAATGAAAATTTCATTCCGGCTTTTACAAATTGAGCACGCTTTGGACTGTGGCGCATTCTCCGAGTGAGGCTGACAATACAAAGAGAAGCGGTGCAACAAGGTAATGGTGCTATAAGTCAGCTTGTACTGGGACATTTACAGTGGAAGAATACTAAATGAACATGTAGTGCTTTGCATATTTCAGTCTAGAATATCTAAAGTTGTGCTTTTATTATGCAGGTATTGAGAGATGCAAGGACTTGATATGTAGACTAATGAAAAAATGTGAGTAAAGAGAAAAAAAGAGGGGGGGGGGATATGTAGAGAGTAAATGCAGCTGTCCAAGAATTAAACGGTTCAGTTTACCCAAATTACATATCTCAGGAGGGCGGCCATGTTGGTTGGTTGGTCCACCATTTTTATCCAGAATGAAATGTCCCAACAACAGCTTTGGTTTAATGACAAAATACCCCGCAAAACTAACGACACTCCCAATTGTAGTTTGTGTTTTTACTTTTTTGCTAATTAGCATGTGTTTGCATGCTTACATGCTACAACTGCTAAACATCAGCTAGCACTGTCGCCTTGAGCATTACAGCACGACTGCAGCCTCTCTCAGTTCAGTTGTTTAGCTGTTCTGGCAACTGAACTTTTTTTTTGCACAGCACCAAACGGCAGACAGACACAGTTAGCAACTAGCTGGTTGGTAGAAGAGTTGGTAGAGATGTATGTAAATTAGCAACTGTTTGCTAACAAGTTACGTTCACAGCTTGTTTCTGCTGCCAGGTGTTAAAGGTTGGACTTAATGTATGACACCTGTACATTATTGCACAGAACTTTATTTAGCCTGAGGGGAATTGTTGCGCAGCGGTTGCAGCACAAAGCAGGAAAACTTGCAATTATTATATTATTATGTAAAAACAAGATTTGAAATAGTTAAAAAAACAATTTTTGTCTTTTTTAAAGGCTACGGTCTGAAAAAAAGGAGGCTTGACCTGTGACATTTAGTAATGTCACAGTATTCCCACATCTCTGCAATTACTTTAGTTATGCTATGCTATGTTAACACCAACACAAATGAAGGCCAAAACTATGAAAATAAGACCTAAATTGTAAGAAACTGGAATTCTCCTTAAACTCCGGACCCCATGTGGCATCTTTTTATTCCTTAATTTTTCCAGATTGTTTGGGACAGCCAACTGAGACCTTCCATCTGGAAGGGACATCTGGACGAAAAGGATGCAAGGTTGTGGGCAAAACTAAAGCAGGGGGATGAGGGCATTTGTTTGAATAAATGAGGATATTTACTGTCAAGCCAATCTGTCTGGATGACCCTCATCTCCTCCCCTGTCACACTGTGACACTGGCAGAATGCATAATGGGACGCGGCAAAAACAAGCCAAAAACGCAGCAGGGGCAACACACAGTTTGGCGACACACTTCTTCAAAAACGCACCTCCGCCGGCCGACGACCATGCGTCCAGGGGGGGCTCTGACGTCTCCCAAGTATACATAAATGTCCGGCCTCGTTCTGTGTTCACATGTTTCGCCGCCTCTTTTAAGATGCTCTGTACGTGAAGTACAGGGACACGGTGCTGCAGGTGGTGGGCGGCGAATCAATGTGAACACAGAGGAGTGATACATACTGCAGGCCTTCTTTAGCCTCGGCAATCACACACACCCACACACACACATGCACATTAGCATTCATGTAATCTCCACAGAGGCGCCATTAATGCATAACTACATGCCTTCAGTTGCTAGGAAGAGGGCGTGATGCTATATGGAGAAGCCTGCTCGATGTATTTTTGAATATGGAAAAACTGCATGCATGCCCTTTAGAAACGCACAGTATGCGCATGGATGCTTGTGTTTGCATATCTGTGTGCGCATACCTATAACAATCACTGCAACACACAATCTCTCTCTGTAACACACACACACACACACACACACACACACACACACACACACACAGTATTGATCCACCATTGTGACTGGCTCATGAAAGACCCCATTAAACTGTAATCAGAGTGGAGTTCATGATAAACAAGACGGAACTTGAGCTCTCTAATGTCTTGCCATACTCACCACGACGTATTGGAACAAACTGGTAATGCGGGTGCTAATTTAGTTAAGCAACATTTAGCAAATATGCCTACTTCAACATACGCAATAACAGGAAAAACACGTTGTAATGCCATTCCGCTATGACTTCTGTGAAAGTAAATGTTTAATGTGCCGTTGTTGACTGTCAAAGAGGTGTTCAGGTTTCCTCTATGATCATTTGTCGCAAGTCTCACCCACACATCATGGTCAAACCACGATTACCTTTTGTTGCTGTTCTGGAAACGTAAAATTTCTCTGAAGTGATCCACCAAAGTTGGTGTCGAGATAAGTTTAAAGTACAAAAAAAAAGAAAGCCATACAGTTAATGATCCATACTTATATCAACGGTTCTTCATTTAAAGGATTAGTTCAAATATAAAATAACACATATTTGCTTTCTTTCAGAAAGTGAGATGAGATCGATAGCAATCTCGTGTCCGCTGTGTCAAGAGCGGAGTTGGCATCAGGATGTGGTTAGACTAGCTTAGCATAAAGACTGGAAGCAGGGGGGAAGTAGCTCCCACACTGACATTGATGATTTATACTTGAACTTAGTCTTAAGGTTTTTTATGCTCAGTATCTTATATGAATCGAAACTAAGCACACCGTCAGAAATGATCTTGCTTATTCGCACTTCTATCTATAAATCAGTATGACAGAAAAAATCTGCCTTCCCGCTCAAGTGAGCTGATCTGTAAATCGCAAATTAGCTTAAAATTGACGGCGCCTGCCTTACAATCAGCGATTTCCCCTTTTATGTCCCAAAGTGGACAGAACCTGGACAGATGAGGGTATTGCATGATGACAGCGTGTCTTCCTAAAAGAACATTTTCTTGGGAGACGATAGCGACTTATATGCCATGGATCAAGTCATTCCGGTCTCTCCCTTCTAAAAGCAAAGCTTTAGCTGCTTCTTTCCAATTCAACACAGTATTTATATACACGCCTTGCATCTGGCAATTAATTCGTCACACCTTTTAATTGATAATTCCTGTCACATTGTTCATAAAACTAATGCGAAGTTCCCCACAGGCTTGGATGTATCCTGCAATACCCCTACGTAACCAACAGGAGAATCACTCCCGCCAAGTCTAGAGTTTGCTTTAGAGTTAAGACCATTTCCACGTCAAAGTAAGGTTTTAGAAACTACTTATACGTGGTTTTCTGCTTAAGTCATACTTATGATCAAAATTGATCGTTTTATAAGTTAAGCAAATTTTAGTATAAGACTGGAAATGCTTGAGCTGTTATAAAATTTCACTGGGCATAATGTTTACTGGATATTTTGGGCTGCATGCTGTCCCTGCCACGACATCACTTAACATTAACTTAAGTGATGTCATCTAAACTAAATCAGAAAGTACATTGTTCATCTTAATAAAGATGTGTCCAGGTTGATTTCATTTATTTGTGCTGTAATTCACTTTCTGACGTCTAAATTGACGCTGGCTTGGAACTCAAATGTACACACTGAGAAATTGGTCATCTATGATGCCTGCAGAAAAGGAGTCGTTGCTAAAAATAGAAGAGAATAGAAGATGCGGCGGGATGATGCGGAAGCCTATAAATAGAGACTTGAGCCGATCTGGAGCCGCAACTTTCACAATCATAATCTCTTATTTTGGAAAGGGTTAGGGAGACGCGATGACAGTGGGCTCTCGTATTAGAGGAAACACATCGTGTAACACCATGATACCACTCAGACACGAGCCGGAGGGAAAGAATGTGTCAAAAAAAACAAAAAAACAACAACTTTGAAATGCATCTCCTGCAAAGAGCAAATTGGATGAAGTATTGCTTAAATGTTGCCAATCAATGAGCAATCCTGTCAACATTTGTGCCTGGCAAAACACAAGTGCCTATCAAAGTTCCAGACTGTCCTCACCAGACAAAACGGTTTAAAAGACCTATGTCCTCCTGACAAGCGCCCTCATGTGGCCATGTAAATAATGACTGTTAAGGAGGAGGCCAGGGTGGATGGGTACACATAATAAGTGTCTGAATTTGACACTGGAGACCGCTGTTTGCATCCCGTCCACCGACTCCTTTTTAACCATGACCATATTCTCTCCCTGACCTCAGCCAGGTAGTGTTGTGCCTACACCTAACCAAACTTTAAACATAGAATTGGCAGATCAGAAACAGCTCATATGGTCGATTTTAGAGGGGAATGACAAACGGCCTGTTTTGTCATTTATGTAAGAGGACTTCATTTTCCATAAAACCCCGCTCCTGCAGCACAGTCCACTTATTCGCTGTCTATATGTATGGCAAGTGTGTTCAAAGGGCTCGTGCCTTTGCCAAAACATGGCTGAACTCGTTACTTCCAGCTGAGATTCGGAGCTTGAAGGTGCGTAACAGCATGGGCAATCACTCGATATCAGCTTTCTTTGCTGACGATAGGGTTTTGTATCTCCTTAATGTCTATTATTGCATCATATATGACCTCTATTTAAGCAGGTAGTCGACTGAAATCAAGATCTCCTTTAGCAAGAGAGACCTGAGTAAAGGAAAACAAACGGACAAATGCATAACCACACAAGGAAAAGCGTGCAACATACAAAGAACATAGCCAGATGCAGCAAAAGCAACATGCAGCATTATTGCAAACACAGATAAAGTATCCTAATACTAAGATGCTGATCAGCAGTTTACACTCTGTTGTTGTCACACAGTAAATGAGATGTCTTAAAACATTTTTTAAAAAAGCTATCCATTTTGGAGGGGCAGCATTCCACAGTGCCTCCTTGTCATATTTATTTTTCATGGTTTCACGGTTTGAGAGTCAGTAGGCGGCGCTCTTGGCATCTGTCCGATCACGCTAAATGCCCAGTTCTTCTGGTTACTCCAGAAAAATAGACTAATACTTAACTTCCCATGTGCTAAAGTTTTTTTTTTCCCCAAGACTGAGCTACCGTGCAATGGCTGTTTAGAGTCAGTCAAATGCAAACGCTTCCATGAACTGGCAATAGATCACATTCCTATTATATTTAACCAGTCAGAGTTGAAGGATAGCAAAAGGATGTGACATGAAAATGTATCATCTGCCTCGGACAGCCTGTGACAGTATGGTATTATAGTGTTGTCTGTGCGGGTACACAGCACGTTTCTTGACCTGTGATTGTAGGATCGGGGGAAGGGAACCGTGTGTGTCACAGCAACAGTGATGGGCATAGACAGCGAGGGGGAGAGAGAGAGAGAGAGAGAGAGAGAGATACAGTATGACAGAGAAAATCTGCCTTCCCGCTCAAGTGAGTTGACTAATCCTGCACCAAACCCACTGTGGGCAAACTAATGCCATATAATCCATGCAAGTCCATATCAACACTGTGCACTTGCAACGGGACAGAGCAAGCAGCATAAACTGCTTTTGGGATAATGCACGGTGCACTGCGTGTCCATTGTAAACACTTCCCAGTAACTGCCGTGAAGTCATGCGTCCGGCCGGGCATCTCTCCGAAAAGACGGCAATAGAAAATCCGAACGCAGAGTGTTTCCACCAAACAGTATTATGCAAACACAGCACACGTATGTGACGAGATTACACCACTCCCCAGCTAAAATGTTATTATTATTATGTTATTCTAATAAATGGGTTTCTCTCCTCTGTTTACCTGCACGTGTATTTTTGTCAAAGGGAAAAAAAGAGAGAGGGGGGGGGCACCTCTTTAGTTTGCAGCCACGATAGTGCCACAGCTGTATGGATGGCGACACATTGGTCTGTCAGCTCATGGTTTAGAAGTATTTCAAATGTGAAACACCTCAACACCTATTGGATGGATTGCCGTAAAATGTGGGTAAAGACATGCGTGTTCCTCTCAGGAGGAGTTGTAATCACTTTGGTGACCCCCCCCCCCGCCACGACATTTCATCCAGCGCCATCATCACATCAGCGCTAATTGGCTAACATTGACAGTGAACATCATACCTGCTGCCCATCAGTCTGTTAACATTGTGTCATTGTGAACCTGTTAGCATGCTGACCTTAGCATTTAGCTCAAAGCACCACTGTGACTAAGTGCAGCCTCACAGAGCTGCTAGCACTAACTCTTAAAACCCAATTGGACTGGATTTATTTCTCCAGGGGAGGAGGGGTGATTTTAATTCATTTTTACCTTTTTTTTCTTCTCTTTTTTTTTTGGCGAACTCACTGGTCCTGCTGCGTTTCATCAGCTCAGTGTGAAATTTGACTTTTGTGTGAAAAAGGATGAGGTCAAAAACGTTTCGGCTGATCCGATAGATGGAAACACGCTAACAGCAACATATAGATTAGGTCTATTTGGGAGCTAATGTCATGACAGGAAGAATTAAAGCCATGGGGAGAGCAAGAGCTCATCACGTGTGCTGTAGTAATGTCAGCTACAGGTACACCAGACGCTGGTATTCTCTTTTGAGGATTTAGAGAACTTCTATTTGTTTCCATTTTAACAAGTTGGCACCATTAAAAGTATGCTGAATTGGCCATTTGCAGCCCCTGTTTGAGACTGCGCCATGGATGTGAAGACGACTATCACTGGCTCACTTTGATACGGTAGAAAACTTAAAATGTGATGATTCTCAGGCAAGTTCTGAAGTGTCGTTCTTTTTTTTTTTAATCTATGATTTCTTAGCGAATTGGAGATAATGACATCCTCAGGTATGATATCAATATGTGTTTCATGTCTCTGTGTTAAGATTTGACAGAGAGGGGTGCGATTTTTGACTCCCCTTGGTCTTCTCTTTTGGCGAGGTCCGGCTGAATGTCGATGTCTATTACAAACCATCCTGCACCACGCACACACATGTGGCTTAGTTAACATGTCTCTCACTCACATAGACTGCAAAGACCTTATTCAATACACTCAGATATACCTATATTAGAGTATTATAGGACCCCCCCCCACACACACACACACACACACACACAGCTGAATACATCAACATTGCATTTTTAGAGCACTCTCCTCCACAGAGCAAACTCTATTAGCAGGCGTCTCCCCTCAGGGCTGACACTGACTTCTCCTATCAGACTCCACTGTCCTCAAGTGGACACACATACACACACACTCCCATGGGCGTGACAAACATACACACATGGTTTGTTCTAGCAAGCCTGCGTGTGTGTGTGTGTGTGTGTGCATCAGATAAAGAGCGAGAGAGAGAAAGAAGCAAAGAGACTTATTAAGAAACTACAGAGACAAAAAGACAAAAATAGGCAGAGGAGACGTTTCAGTCACCGTACAGATTATTTCTCATACATGTTTCATACGGTGAAATCAGTGCATTTCCAACAGTTCATGCTCTTTGACTGAGACGCCAGTCCCAGTGTCCCAGCATGTCACTTCCAATTTGGGCAGTTCCAGGCAAAACCACACAGGACGTTGTGTGTGTGAGAGACAGGGATACAGGGAGTGACGCTCTATATTTAGATTCACTATTCCTGTCAGTATTTGAGATACATTTTAGCTTTCATTTTTAACTGAGCATAATCTGGATTTTTTTTTAAAGTGAAAATATCCTCTATAATTATTATTCTCAACTAAATCCTAAAATTGCAACCATATTGTCCACAAACCCTGTCACTTCCATTGCTCCCAAGGTAATTTTTTTGTTGTTGCTGCAAGAACAGCAGCCCTCTTCCAGGCTTTCAGATTTCCTGCCAAATCCAGCCCGACGGCACATGATGTAAAATGCAGCGTGGAGGCTGCTAATCCTCTTGGCAATGGTGTTGTTTATTGATGATGATTGAAACAAGATCACGCAGTGAGCGTGAAAATGATCTATTGACGCTGTAAAGCCACATACAATCTCTCTAACTAGATATGACATCAAAGAGCCAAACGGTGAGTGGGAACAGAATGAATTTCAAAGAAGCACAACGCATAGTCACATACTTCCATTGTGCATTGCTGTGGTTGGTAACCATGTAGCTTGCTCATAACCAAGCACAAAATGCCTTAAACCTGCATTCTTTCTAATGGCCAGCCGGGGGTGACTCCACTGGTTGCAAAAAGAAGTCCGATTGTATAGAAGTCTATGAGAAAAGGACGCTACTTCTCTCTTGATTTGTTACCTCAGTACACATTTTCCTCATGAGTTTATGGTCTCAATCGCTAGTTTCAAGTCTTCTTCAACACACCGTGATGAGATTGCTGGTGTAGGTAGGCGTGCACAGTGCCCTCGCCTTGTCAGGTCCCCAGCTCCACCCTATCGTCCAAATATGGCCACTTCTGGTCCCAAGAAACCAAGATGACGATGGCCGAAACGCCAAACTTGAAAAAAAAATCAGGTTGACATGGATGCAGACGCCTAGAAAAAGTATTCACCCAAGTTCTCATGTTTCATTCTTATACCGCTGGATAAAAGTAGAGATGTTGTGGCTTTTAAGACAGTGATCAACAGAAGCAGACGAAGGACAAAGTGAAAACAGATGTCTACAAAGTGATCTAAAATACAAAGTACTTGTTTGCATAAATATTCACCCCCTCCAGGCCAGTGTTCAGTAGCATGCTAGCAATAGACATGTCGACTTTGACCTTTTGGAGACATTCAGTCCAAAATTCTCAGGTACACGTATTGTTGTACAAACTTCTTTCATCAATATTAAAGAGGTGTTTTCCCAGGACATTTCCCAATCTTGAGATGACAGTCAAGAGTTGGTGTTCTCTAATATCCTACTTTAAAAAGGGGAATTTACCATTTCTGAAAGGTCATGTGACATTTATCAGGCACATGGACAATGATGCATCTAAAAACACTTCTGGAGTATTTACACAAAAATAAATAATCCCACAAAAAAGAAAGAAAAGGAAACACATATGTAAATACTGTGCGCACAATAAAGTAGTCAACTGATAGAAGATAAAATGTAAAATGCCCTCCATTGTAAAGTTCTGAACCAAAGTATTGGTACTTATTATTTCCTGTTAGTTATAATTGGTAATCATTGTAAATGGTTACTGAGACTTTACTTCCGAATGATCTCTCCTTTTTTCGTTAGTCTGTTTTCCTTGAGATGGAAAGGAAAACTGGTTCCTTTCTTTCAGGACTCTTGCAGGACTTGTTCCTTAAACCATGCAGAAACCGTTTCAATGCTATCTATCTTCTCATCAGTGGCAGCATCGTTTGTTTCAGTGATTGCACATTGACATTTAAATGTGGGCTGTGGCTCAGGAGGTAGGGCGGGTCACCCACTGATCACAGGGTTGGCGGTTCCTTGCGCAAGAGACCCAAATTGGTCAGGCCAGCAGCCGATGGTCACAACAGCTCGCTTGCCATCGGTGTGTGAGTGAAGGGGTGAATGAGAGGCAAAAACTGGAAAACGCTTTTAAGTGTATTGAAGAAGGGGCTCTCTGTAAGCATCGTCCCATTCACAGAACTGTATTTGTATTATCAGCCATGCTAGCGGTGTGGCAGGAATGGCAATGTCAGTCCACCACTTTGGTTCCAGACTGAAATATCTCAACAATTATTGCCATGAAATTTCTACAGCCATGGTCCCCAGAGGATGAATCCTACCTACATTTTAGCATGCTGACGCGCTAAACTGTCCTCTCACATCCACATTTTGACAACGTTAGTATGACGTTAGCAAGGTTGGCATACTTTTGAAACACAAACAGAATTGTAATTGTTCATAGCTATCCATGTATGTTGGGCTTTGAAAGTTTTATCTGCATTACACTTCACAAAACAGTGATGTCAAAGGTGGGCTCAACACTGTCGGATATCTTTGCTCCTATCAGTCATAACATATATCCCATAATGCTTGTAGTGCATAGTGGCACATATTGTAAGCGCCAGGTTCAAACATGAATCTAGATCATTTTGGCGTTTGAATTAAAGCTCTGCAAAGTTGATATACTGTATTTCCTCTATGTCCTGAGTTCTTTTCTCAAAGACATAATCAATTAAATCAGATTCTGAAAGCGTTTCTTTCCTCTGTGCAGAGCTGACAGGCATGTAAAAGGGTGGATGGATGGGTGAGTAAGTCGTTATTAAGCATGAGTCATATGGTCACACTCTTCTACTTTTACTCCAGCCTTCCCTAAAAGTGTGATTACATACCTGATGCACTGGGCCTGGCCTCCAGCTATAGAAACAGTTGCTGTGGTGACTGAGTGTGTCCTTTTGAGCGGACGAGGGTCTTGTGGCAAGGAACAGTGCTATGCTGCTCCGGTTCAAGGTTACTCTCTGTTCTCTCAGAGAAACCTTCTGTGCAGCGGTAGCTGAACAGAGAGCAGAGCTTACTGAGCCTACTGGAGATGCTGTGGGTTCTCTATCAATGACTCATACTGTACGCGATAGGAGGGGACAACTCGATAACCCCTGCCCGCACTCGCACACTCAATGCGCTAAAATAGGTACAGTCGGTGAGATGTAGCCACTGGTACAGTATGTAGAATCTAAACTTTAAAAATCTTACTTTACTGTAGGGTTGATGTTATTATTTCAATTTACCTTCATTTGTTGTACAAGAAAACAAATTGATTTTGTTTTGGATAGCGGAGGGTTTTTGTCATTGACTCTCCTATTGCTGAGCTCTTGATGTTAAAGTCCAGTTCACGAGTCATGGGGAGTACTACTCAAACGATGAAAACTGATGATGTCAGTTGGGGTCATTTCGGCTTGGGCTTGGAGACAACAAATTCTTGAAGGGGTACTTCAGCAACTTAGTATTACTCTTTCATGAAGTTGGGGAGACCGGTTTTAAAAGGTATGGTCAAAATCGAAGCAGCAGAGGGCAAGATATCCTGTCTTTCATTCGACCCTTTGCCTGGTAAACACCCCCCCAACACACACACCCACCGGTCTGTAACACAGGCTTTCTCTTAATAGTTTGAAATCTCTGCTGAGATAACCCCCATCATCAGTGTGACATGTCTCTTCCAGAGTCAGCGAAGACACCATAGGATTGATTGATTTGCACATCAATGTGCACGATCCCAGGTCAGTTTGTCATTATTGCCCTGTTGCCATACATGGTCATGACCTAACACAGGCCATTTCTTTTTTATTTTCGGACATTCTTCATGTCTTTATTACAGACAGTGGAGAGATGACAGGAAATGAGCGAGAGAGATGCCACAACCTCCCCAGCCGGACCCCAAACGGAGAGGAGACGTTGTGGTTCACGGTTGGCATCTTGACCCCCAAAGCCACAGGGGCGCCCTAGACAGGTCAGGACAGGGCACAGCTCCATATTCCACCGAAACTCATTGTAGCCTCATAGTATTAGTAGCCTCACAAGTTCAAGACTCAAATTCTTAGTCTGGTAAAGATGCCAGGGACGATCACAGGGATGCCATTTGAATAAAAAAAAAACCATAAAGGATAAAATTATTTTGTCTTACTTGAGTAACATTTTGAATGCAGGACTTTTACATGTAATGGAATTTTTCTTTTTCATTGTGGTACTGCTACCTTTACTTAAATAAAGGATATGAATACGGTGAAAACACCGCTGACTCTCACAGAACACAAATCTTTCACACCTCTGCAATATCACATATTGGTATGAAAACAATCAAGCTATTTCCAACATTCGAGGACATGTGACTGCACATACCTGACTGAACATAATGATGCAACAGCAAAAGAGGGAAAATGTCAGTCAAAATCAAATTCTGGATTTTTCTTTCTTTTTTTTCTGTGCTTGCTCCGTTTACCAAGTCTTATTTGTTAGCCACACCTGCAGCACCATCTAGTGTTAAACATCAGGCATCACACTCACCAGTGAGCGTGGCAGTACTGGAATTCACCAGTTCATGTGTCTTTCAAGTATGTTTCTCTGTAGTCGTGATCATTTGGTTGGTCCACAAGTTCCATACAAAAATACCAATGTGAAATGTGAAAAAACAACTTCGCTTTTCTCTCTTTTTGAAAACAAACATTGGCATCTACAAAATACAAAATAAAGTCAAAGTTAAAGTGAAAAATAACAGAGTAAATAACAGAGCCTATATTTCATTTTAATTAAGTTATATATTACAAGGCATACTATTAAACTGTATCTTGAATAAAGATGGTTTCTAGATTTCGTCGAAAACACTCAAAAGTGTATGTTATTTCGTCTGATCCCGTGTAATGTGCCACATTTTCAACCCAGACGTCAATATGTGGCTAACCCCCCCCCCCAGTTCAGAGCAAGAAGTAGCTTTGCTTGTAATATACACATATCTATAAATGTATACTGTTGCTCTCAAAATATGATCCGGTGGGTACAAGTCAAACAAAAAATACCTCAGGTTCTAATGGCATTTTTTTTGAGATCACATCAGTAATCTCCCTCCCAAACTCTTGAATTTCAGCACAACCCCAGCAAACAATGACTAAGAGACTATACGCTTTACGCTTTTTTGGCAAAAACAAGTTTAACCAGGGAGGAGGACTTTAGAAATTCTTTACATTTTTGTGTGATGGGAGACGGGCCTTTGTTCAATTAGGCAGGCTGGCCTGTAGTGAACATTCCAGGGAGATAGGAAGGAACAACTAAGAACACACGCAAACGTAAAAAAAGACAAACACTGTCAACAGTTTATTGATTGGGGCAAGGACATTGTTGTATTGCTTTTTTCTTTTCTTTTTTTTTTCATCTACATCAGATATGTTCAGAGCAAGAAGCATGATCAGACAACAACAACAATGTCATCACGACTGCGTAAAAAGTGAGAAGGGCTGCTGGGAAACAACACAGCATTCCTGAAACCGGTTTCCAGCGTGCAACAGAAGCAACAGAACATGTCTGCCAGCCGCCTGCCAACAAAACATCAGCTCATTAAATTGGGACAGCAGTGACGCAGACTGCTATTATTTGTATATATTTGTTGATATGCGTTTACTTGGATTTCTAGTTACTACAGTGATTATATGATGTACACCTTACAGCGTTCCCGTTGATGTTGTCAGGGAGTGTAGATCCAGATCTCGTTGTGGTGAGTAAAAGAGAGAATGTGGTCATAGCCGGCCGCACTGTACGTGTCGGGATCAAAGGTTTTCCCAGCTTTAACCAAGGCCTCCTGAAGCGTCTTTGCATTTTCTTCCCCACTCTCGATGCTAGGAGCACTATTGAAGACCCTTTTATATGATGTGGAAACAAAGACAGGAAGAAAATGGTGAAATCTGTTTTTTTCCCCCCTCTCATTACTATTTGGCAGCTTGTGAACGGTTAAAAATGTTGCGTGCTAAAAGTGTTAAATGCACGTTAAATGAAACCCCCAATTTAACAACGACTCGGAAGATAAAACTGTTCACCTGACATAGACAGTGGCTTCAGGTCTGCTTTGCAGTGTGACTGACGGATCGGCGTTTTCGGCCTTCATTGTATTAGGAGCAACAAACCAGGACAGCGACAAATCGCGGCCATCTGTGACGGTGACCAGTACAGGCCAGGAGTCAGGGATCGCACGACCTGGAAGTGACAAACAGTGGTCTCAAATGGGAAGATGCTTTATATGCAAAACGGTACGGCACTGCAGGGGACGCAGGCATGTTTATAAGGAAAGCAACCAGTGGTTGGTCAACTTGTCCAAAGTTTCAAAGATTGAAACATTACTTGAAGGTAAAATCTGTGCATGTTTCACCCCTCAGAAATCTGTACAATGTTTAACATCTTTTGGAGGAAAAACGGCTACAAGTGTTGAAATTTGTATGAATGCTTTTAACATCTATTTCGACGTTATTTTACACACGAACCGTCTGGTTTTCCGACCCGGACATACCTGCATCATTCTGCCTCCTGCAGTAATCCTTCAGCCTTAAATGTGCAGCCATTAAATCAGCGCTGCTAGTGCTTTCTACCTTGGTGGTAATCCATTCAGTTGCAACATACAAACGCTCCTCAAAATCCTATAGACGACAGAAACAGAAAACAGTTTTCCTACATCTACTCATCGCATACCAATCGCGTGCGAGTTTGTGTGAACTGCTCTGAAGCCTACCTGGTTTGTCCCAACCACTTTGTATTGAGGACATTCTAGCCGATGGCAAAAGTCCGGATGTATCCAGTCTAGTCCTCTGCAGGACGACGCCAGGACAACCAGCAGGAACAGTGGCCGCTCCATCCTCCCGAACTCCCCTACAAATGCAGCTGCAAGCTCCCTCCTGCTGCTTTGAGCGGAATGATATGGTCACATTTCAAGTTACCGGTTTATCAGGTCACGCAGACACTCCCACACGGTTCCACTCCCACGAAGGCTGACTGTCTCACAGTCACTGCAGTGTCACATACAGTTCTTTTTGTAAACAATTCATCTTAATCATCATCTCAGCCATGCTAACTGCTAATAAGGTCAAGGCTACGATGATATGTGGGCACATGGACACACTGTACTGCAGTAAGAAGTGAGCCAGATGTACCGAGGATGTGATATGACACGTGTTATCCTTCGTTAACTCTTTCTAATCTGTTCACAACGAGCCACAACGAGTGGTTTTCTTACGAGCTGGCAGCAGGATTATAGTTTAAAACAATGATGGCATGCCTGTATGAACACTGGAAGAGTTACTCGTCGCTGTAATTGTTCCGTTTGTCCATACTTATGTACAAAATGAGGACTGTGGATCTTGTTCCCCTATCTCTTACGTTGCAACTTTTTATTTTTGCTCAATTTTTTAATTGTAGTTTTGGATTTATTATCACTACGACTATTATGCTCTATTGCCCCTGTTTTAGGTAAAGTTCTACTTCGTTTGCCATCATTGGACCTGCCTCAGATGTACATTGAGTTTAGTGCTAATTAGCGTGCTAACATGGTAGACTAAGATGTTGATGTCAAACATGTCGTTGAGAGCGTGTTATCATGCTGATGTTAGCGTTCAGCTCGAAGCGCGACTGCGCCTGAGTTCAGCCTCACTGACCTGCTTGCATGGCTGTAGACTTTTTGTTCAGTCTTGTTTGGTCTTGTCAATCAAAAGGCTTCGCTTGCTAAATGTTTGAGTCGTCTTTGGTTGAGTTCCAGTTCAGTGAAACATCCTGGAATTTCTGGGAAATGACACCGGCTGACGGGAACTGCTTGTGTACATTCCTGCTGAGCCAGTGAGTCATTGTTGCGCGAAGCAGTTGATCTTGTGATGTTCCTGCATGCTAACGGAGCCACTCCTTCAGCGGATGCAAAGTAGCTCCGGGTCTAATGTCACATCAGAGTTTCCGACTTGTAAAAAGCTTAGCGCCCAAGTCGTAACTACAACTGGGAAACTGGTTGATTGATCGGATATAGTGTTATATTGGCAACGCAACGGAACTGTGAACAAGGGCACAGTCCTGTGCCCAACTCAAACCTGTACGCTGTTTGCATATAGACACTATGAATTGTGGGACATGACAGCTACAGCTCCAACCAAACCCTATGCTAGCACTATCCACTACAACTATGAAAGTGATGGATGGGCCGGACAACATACTGGTGACGTTGGGCGGCATGGTGGTGCAGTGGTTTTGCACTGTCGCACGGGAGGAAAAGCTGGTTAGAGCAGGTTCGATCCCCGGCTGGCCCTGTCATGTCGAAGTGTCCTTGTTGACACTGAACCCTAAGTTGCTTCCGATGGAGACCAGCACCTTGCATGGCAGCTCGGTCGGGTGAATGGGACTTAGTTGTAAAGTGCTTTGGGAACCGTGAAGGTTGAAAAGGGCTATATAAGTGAGATCATTTACCATTTATGTTGAACTGCTTAACTTTCTGTCCCTTTAAAATTGCAGAGATGTGTTAAAAGGCTTCAATTCATATGTGGTTTAAAGGTCGTTTCATTCAAACAACAAAAATATTATCATTTACTGGTATCTAGTCTTAAGGTATCTGGGCCTGAGGTTCTGCCTCCTTGCCAAAACAGTGGAGGTGAATGGAATTCGGTTTGTGGTGCTCACAACACCCAAAAAAAATATATAACCATCACAGCCTCTTTTTTTTTTCTTCTTTTTTTGCAGAAACAATGTCCTAGTTTCTTTGGATAATCCATGGAGCTCAACGTGAACTGCTCTCATTGAAACCACTTTCTGCGATCCCAAACGAAAACGACAGACGGCCGTGTTCTGTGGAATTGTTACTCTCGAACTTTTGAAACGTCGAGTTTGTTAATGCTGCGAGCACCGCTGACCAAACTCCATTCATGGCCACTGTTCGTTTGTGTTTGAGAGACAGATATCACAAAACCTTGGCGGCAAGGCTATGTGAGGACAATATGTTGCTGAACTTGTCAACTTTAAAGATGGGAGCCCCCTGAAGCTGACAGTCAGTATTTCGTGTGCTAGAGAACAGAGCCAAAACAATATGTCACGACTTTGAGACTGCACTGTGCTGTGTCTGGTGATTCAGATATTATTGTAGTCATTATCTTCTTTCATGGACACTTTTTATCTGGAGAAGGATTGTCCCCCTTTCATTTAATGGTTTCTAGTTTCACACACTCGTCCAGTGCTGTTTTAATCACTTCAGAGGACATTACATTGACTTCCATTCATTTCCTGGAGACTTAGCCTATCCCTAACCCCTTAAGCCAAGTCTTCATCCTAAAATGTAATGATTTACGTTATGGGGACTTTGACGTTTTGTCCCTTGTACTTCAGTACTTGTGAGGACGTACATTAACATAATGCACTCCCTAGCCCGTTGCCCTAACCTTAACCATCACAACTAAATGCCTAACCCTAACCTAAACCTAATTCTAACCTTAACCATAAAACCAAGTCTGAACCCTCAAACAGCCCTTTGAAAGTCTGACCAAGCCAAAATGTCCTCACTTTCCAAAAAGGGCCTCACTCCCAAGATCTAAAAGTGATATTGGTTCTCACAAAGATAGCCGTACAAGTACACACACACACACACACACACACACACCTGGGTGAGGACATGCTGTGTCATGCACCATCCTACATACAGTTTTACAAAACAAAAGTGTATGGTTGTGAACTGGCGACTGGTGTGTGCTCTCAAACATCCACGTCTTTTGAGCTTGATGTCACTGTCACGTGCTCTGTTTCTCAGTATTTGAATGTGCACAACTATTGTGCACATTTATGGCGCTACGTCAGGTCTGTAATGACAGCCGTGTGTCAAAACACAGTCCCAGGATTCGTTTCATCTGGCCCAGAAGCGAGCAGGCCTCGACCATGTCAAGCCGATTCTAATTGCCTTTACTGGCTTCACGATTTGTTGCATGAGCGAGCACTGTACTTCATTCAAATGTCTCGTCGTTTTTTTTGAGACACTCATGCTTTATTGTTTCTCTCTTTAATGCCACTCACAGCTCAATACAACAAACAAATACAATATGATACAGACCCAACCGCCCAACAGCAAAATAAAGTAGGTAAAATGAGCTCCACCCAGATTGGCTGCAACCTTTAAATGCTGCTGAAATGCGGACGCATTAGTAGTGCTAAAACAAGAATATAATATAACACATAATACTCTTTTACTTTTCATAATTTAGGCACATTTGTCTTAAAATCATTCTGTAACCTCAATGAAGGACTTAGGGGGAGTTAGCTGCTGGCTCAGGCCTGCCTGGACCAGCCCCCTAGTTATGCTGCTATAGACCTAGACTGCTGTGGGACTTCCCATGATGCACTGAGCTTTCCTCCTTTCCTCTGCTAACTTTATATCTTCCCCCGGAGTTTCTTTGTGCTTTGTCGTCTCGCAGGTTGCTGTGGATCATGGTCCTGGTACGCCTGGGTGCTGCTGCCATGGGCCTGCCTGACTCTCATCACTACAGTTATTATGTTTAGTCGTAGTTCTGTTACTATTAAAGCTGTTATTGCTATTATTAATCTCAGCTATTATTACAGCTGTAACTACTATTATCAGTCATATTTCCAGTATTATTATAATTATAGCTGTTATGGCTACTGCTAGTGCTGCCATACATCTCTGCCTGTCTGCTTGTCTGCCTGTCTGTCTGTCTGTGTCTCTACGTCTCTTTCTCTCTCTGTCTCTCTCTCAAAGCAGATGACCCCCCCACCTAGAGTCTGGTTCTGCTCGAGGTTTCTGCCTCTTAAAAGGAAGTTTTTTCCTTGCCACTGTCATCAAAGTGCTCGCTCATGGTGGGAACTGTTGGGTCTCTGTAATAACATTATAAAGAGTCGGTCTAGACCTGCTCTGTTTGTAAAGTCTCATGAGATGACTTCTGTTGTGATTTGGCGCTATATAAATAAAATTGAACTGAATTGAATTGAACGACCAACATGTAGTCTCATCTGCTCACTTTGCCCTCATTCTAAACTGAACTTGGAATGGAAGCGCCACCTTGGACAGTGACTGTGCGGCGGTGGCCTGATGCCTCACAGCTACAGCAGGTGGCGCAACAAGCCAACGCGGCGCCAGGAGAGTGAGAGAGAGAGAGAGCGGGAGGCAGGAGAGAGTTCTCCCTCCTCACGAGCACACCTTAACATCCTGGTTCTCCGGCTATGCACCTGCAACCTCTCCTTGCAGTCCTCCACCTCTTCCTCCTCCTCCTCCTCCTCCTCCTCCCGCTCTCCTCCTCGCCGGCGGTCGGACGGCGGTAGTGCGCGCTGAGCAGCGGCGGTTGCGCAAGGCGGCCGGCATGCACCTGGAGAGAAAGCGCCCCACCAAGCCGTGCGGGGGCTCAGCCGGAGACGCAGCGGCATGCAGACCGACGCTCTGAAGAGCAGGGACACAGCAGCAGATCGCCGAGGCCGGACATCGGAGCTGCAGCATGGGCGTGGGGGGGGGAGGAGTAGAGGCGCAGCCGAAATGAAAGCGATGTAATCCCACGGACATAAGACGCAAGGAAGGGAAGGGTGGGTGGGGGGAAGCCAAGTAGCGTTTGGATCAGAGTTGTCCCGGGTGTATTTTTTTTTCTTTTTGGGGTGGGGGGGGGGGGGGAGGGCTTGGTTTGGTGTCTTGCTCTCTAGAAATTCACCGAACACCGTACTTTTTTTTTTTCCTCCACCGGAGTTGAAAAGGATGGAGAAGGGCGCGCAGCAGCTGTCCAAAAGCGCAGAGGGTCCGGCGGAGGACATCTCCAAAATACACGACGAGGAGCTGCTGAAGTGGGGCAAAGAGGATCTGGTGCGTCGGCTGCGGAGGGCAGAGGCAGAGAAGAGGGGCGTCATCGTGGAGCACGGCAATCTCATGCGGGAGGTGAACCGGAGACTCCAGCAGCACCTGAACGAGATACGGGGTTTGAAGGTGAGATGGGATGGGTGAGTGGGTGGGTGGGTGGGGGACCCAGGTAGTGCCCTGGGGTTCTATACCGGTGTTGCAGGCTGTGATGAGCACGCTGATTCGGACCTGCGCAGGACCTGCAAGGGCAGAAGCCCTCCGAGATGTGGGCAGATTTGCAGATTGTCAGTGAAGGGCAAAATGGTCACTAAATAATCAAGGATATAAAAGCATTAAACCTGTTGCACACGGGACAGAATGCAGAAAGATGGATGCAACAAAGGCAAATGGATGCATTTCGCCCAGTTGTGTCCAAAAGTGCGCAAATGTTTGCTGGCAGACATGAATTCATGACAAATTGACTTTGCATAGAATATCACAAATAGTTCTGTAACATAAAGTCCTTTAACCCCAGTCAAGACGCAGATGAGTTGATTAACCGATTAGCTGATCGCCAAATGAATCGACAACTATTTTAACATCAGATGATTTTCTGCTTTTCTCCATTTCATGTCGTTGTCAACTGAATATCGTTGGTTTGGGTTGTTTTTTTTTTGAAGTGGCAAAACAAGACATTTAAAGGCGTCACCATCTTTTGACACAAAACGATCAAATCAAATCAGTCAAAGAATACGTTTCATTATTGGTTTAATCTGACAATTGTTTGTTTTTTTTCCCCCTCAGTGAGCTGATGGATCATTCCGCCTTTGTCCCATCAACAGTCCAAAACCAAAAGATTATTCAGTTAGACAAAGTGTTCCTCACATTTGAGAAGCTGGAACCAGGGCATGTTTGGCATTTTTGACTGAAAAGCAGCTCAAACAATTATCAAATTTTCTGTCGATTGACTAATTGAAGCACCTCACACAGACACACAATTGCATGATGGGAACTGTCTTCTCACTCATCAAATGATCAGTCCCAGCAGGAATGTGCACGTAATCCCTCGCTGTGCTGCTCTGTGTGTGTGTGTGTGTGTGTGTGTGTGTGTGTGTGCCTCTGTTCCTGTATGTGTGTGTGCCTATGTAAACCAGGACGTGAACCAGAAACTGCAGGAGGACAACCAGGAGCTGCGGGACCTGTGCTGCTTCCTGGACGATGACCGGCAGAAGGGGAAGCGGGTGTCGCGGGAGTGGCAGCGCCTGGGCCGCTACAGCGCCAGCCTGATGAGGAAGGAGGTGGCCATCTACCTGCAGAAGCTGAAGGAGCTGGAGCAGCGGCAGGTGGAGGTCATCCGGGAGAACCTGGAGCTCAAGGAGGTGTGCCTCATGCTGGAGGAGGAGAGGGCCGTGGCTGTGGTTGGGGGGGGTGGAGGTGGTGGCCTGGGCGGACAGGGAGGCCCGGGCCGCCGGAGCTCCATCGACAGTCAGAGCAGCTTGTCTCAGCTGGGAGGAGGTGTCCCGGCACCAGGCCTGCTGCGGGATGTTGGCGATGGGAGCAGCACCTCCAGTGGGGGGAGCACGGATAGCCCCGATAACCCCCACCTCAAACCCCCTCCTCTGGGCTCCAACACTAGCCCTGGGCTAAGATGCGTCTCCTCAGAGCACCCCCAGAAACCTGGAGATGTGTGCGAATCCACAGGCAGGAGGCACAGCTCCACCCCAGAGTACCACACCTTCCCCCAGTCCTGCCGCCCCCGCGGAGGGTCCCTCACCAACTTGGAACCTCGTGGCCTTCAAGGACACAGCCCCGAGAGACACAGCAAGTCTCCCACCAGGCTACCATGTGACTCCCACCCCAAACCCTGCAGCTCTGACCTACTAGCCCAGAAACAGCTACTGATGTCAGGGCAGGCGTCACCAGGCTGTGGGAAGGGCTCAGCCAAGTCCAGCCCAGAGCTGAGTCAGAGACACCGGCCGCTCAACGCGGCGGGGGCAGGCTGCGGGAGTCCCGAGACCAAGCCGGCAGTGATGGTGACGCCTGAGCACCTGAGGAAAGGGCGGGTGATTGTGGGTAGTCCAGAGTCTATACGGCACCACCATCACTATCCGCACAGCCCCGGGATGGAGCATGGCAAGGGGAGGTATAGCAGTGGCTCCCCCGGCAGGGACGGGGGTCAGAGGAGGGCAGCGGGAGAGGAGCTGGCCCCCCACCACCAGAGTCTGTACAACGGTAGGCACAGGGTAACTCTTATCTTGTATTTCAATTCATAACCCATTCATGACCCCACCAAAAAAAGAACATTATTTCAGTCCCATAAAGTTACACCAGGATGCTGGTTTGAAAAGATCTGGTCTGATCGAGGCGGTGTGATCTGGCTTTGAAAAGATGGATATGAGGTTGCTATCACACGTTCACTGCAGACAGAGATGTTCACGCGTTTATCATAGAGCCGATTTTACCTTGTCGTCTTTTGGGAAAATGTACCTTAAATGATTCTTTTTGATCAAAGGCTTTTTATTACAGGAACGCTCTGATATTTTTAAACCTGGGTCAGCTAGAAAGGTTGTAATGCTTTCATTGTATGTCTTCGCAGGCTGATCATTTCGCCCAATAAAAACCATCATAGGACCCACACAATACCTAAACAAATGCAGACGCCGCTCAGTATCTGCAGGCAAAATGCGTTCTCTCAGCTTTCTTATCCATTTGAACTAGTTTGTTTAAGAAAATGAACTTCATTCCTATTTACCGTCCATAGCTTACAGGAATCAAGTACAAGTACAGTGGGAAGTACTACAGTGGTCATATTTGTATTGGAATCAATATAATACGTTCATTTACAATTTCATACATTTAAGTTGAGCGATTTAAAAGGTAACTTAACCATCAAATCACATGACATTCACTAGAGTCAAAAAAAAATGAGACGGCAGCTACTGAGATCTGCTAAGCTAGCTACCTTTAGCAGGAGTGTTTTTTTTTTCTTTTTCTTCTTCTCTCTTCCCCGTGGCATCCACCGTAGATGGTTTGAGCACCTGGTTGGTTACGCTCTGTCTCTCCTCCCGGTGGGCATTTGCGTATTTGCCACACATGGCGCGCATCAACGTTATTTTGCTATCAAGTTAGCTAACCGGCGGCTAACTGCAGCTCCGTGTTTACTGCAGTGCGAACAGTCGCGATAAAATGTTTCATTTCAGTCGCTATGGATGACTATTGACAATGTTTCATGATTTTTTAAATAAAGACGGCTGTCTGGCGTGCCACTCGCCATTATCAAAGGATATGATAGGCTGTTCATGAGCCAGGGCGCGTTCGTCATGTGCTTTCAAGGCGGTTTGCATTTAACGCACGATCGAACATTCTGTCAAACTGCTTTCTCATTGCTGTTGATGAATTGTCTGTCGCCGCTACATATCGCCATCGCTTCATCACCCAGGCCTATCTTCCCATCTGACTCGTCTAAATCTGCAAGGTGTGTCCCACCACTGTTTTTTTTATTACAAAACTGTGGTTTTCATACAAGAATTTAAAATGGCTTTGGTTCAGACTGTTGAGCGTTGAGCCACAGTCATAGATTATCTTGGTTTAATGTACAGGAAGAAACACAAGGCGAGGTGCACCCACGCAAAGCGCTCAACTAAGCTTAGACCCGGCATATGAGCCAGACTGACAATCACACACACATGTATATACACACACACACACACACACACACACACACGACCACACACTGAGCTCATGTGGATTCACTGGCTGTGGCAAGAGAGCGAGGGAGACGTGTACTCATCTGTTTGTGTTTGTAAGCAGGGGAACGTGGGTGATGCAATTCTCCAGGGTGTACGGGTTACATAGGTACGCTTGGAGGTGTGTTCAGGGCCAAGGTGCTCACACACACACACACACACACACACACACTCACTCACGCCTTTGAGAAACGGAAGTGCAAGCAGAGGACGCGTGTTGAAGGAGACGTGAAAATACATTTGCTTGGCTTTTAAGCCTGACTTCATTCTGCTGCCGTTAAATATTCCAAAGTGCTCCCTTGCGGTGCTTCTGGTATAGTTGATTCTCTCTGTTTATGTGTTTCTGAGCGTTTACTTCGAGTGTGACGGCTGTGACTGAATTAATGAGTTGCGTCCCGGAGACGCATCGGAGGGTAAAAAAAACGCCTCAACTCACTTTACCCATCGTTTTGAACGAAGGTGCATAATTAACATTTAGGTTTTTTCCGTGGGCTGTTACCACACAGGAGGCTTGTTTTGAAAAAGGCTCATAGTATATGAGGTGTTTGGGAGGAGCTCTTGCCTCTGTGTGTTTCTGTTTCTCTGTTTTTTGCATGCAATCATTGGTTGTTCATGCGTGGGGGTTTTTTTGCAGCATGCAGCGCTTAGAGGAACTACTACACTGCAGAGCCCTGCGTAAGGGAAATCCAGCGAGCACTTATAAACCAGCAGGAGTCAAACATACAGTACATCAACCACCTGCACACCCATGTGACATGTTGTCAAGGGGTTTAGTAATTGGAATATCGTGATCTACCGATGGATCATTAATTCATTTGTTAACTCCGTGCTGTTCTGATGCTGTCGGCTCTTCAATAATCAACAATCTCTCTTCTCCGTAGTAAAACAGTGCAGAGAAGGCTTGATTCTCAAAGTCGAGAGCAATCAGAGCATAAATCATCTCGTCTGTTTTGACTTTCTGTCGTCCTTGCTACCTAAAGATTTCGTCAATAGGTCTCTGCCAACGTCTAAACCACGAGTGTCGAGTCTCATAACATCAATAGACCCGGGAGGATATTTGAGAACTCGGGACATGCTTTTGAGAGCTACAACTATATCAGGTATCTTTAAAAGTGCAAGATGTTACTTTGTGCGGCACAGCCGCTGGAGTGATCCATGTATAATGCTCTTTGCACCCTTGAAGCTCTTTGCAACAACGCTCCACGTTGGGGGTTGTGGCTGAGCCGTCTTTGTACTTCCTCGCGGGCTGCATCTGATGTTGTTCGCTGAAACGTGAGCGTGTGTCGGCGCTGTACTGTGGTAGTCCGGCGGCAGTAATGATTTCTATTGTGCTGAGTGGAAGCGCTCTATATTACAGCTGAGGCCATGGGAAATAGCTTTGTACCTTGCAGGATCCCTGACTCAGCTGTTACCAGGAAACAATAGAGGCTGGGTGTGCTGCACCGTAAGCTGAGGTGATGCATACATACACAGCATACATATACATCTTAATACCGTTTGCGACACACTTGCTTTTAGTGGAAGTTAAAGTTTAGTAAAACCCCCAGCTCTCCTCAGTTTTATAGCACTCAGTGGGATTCTTGGAAGAAAACACCGTGTCCACAAAAATAGATGCATAAATCATCAAAATGACTCAAATGACTTAAATGGTTTTGTTCAGAAGTTAGACGTCATGGGGAGCTGAAATTCTGGCTGTAGAGGACAAAATTAACATCCTCAGGAACAACTGTGGGTGGCAGAAACATGATACTTCATTTAGTTTAATAAGATGTGTCACTCGCCAGAGCTTCGCCACAGTAAGTTTTTATTATTGCAACGGTTCTGAAAGCTCTTTAGCAGCCGTTTACAGAGGAAAAAGTCATTAAAGCTAATGCTCCTGGCTAGAAAGGCACTCTATGCCGTCTGTCTGCACAGGTCTGAATAGAAAACTCATTTCAACCAATGTCTTCCTCACTTTTTCGTGTCACATTTTACAGTTCCCCAGTTCCCCTCAGCCCCCGCTCACCTCTCCCAGGCCATGTTCACACCTGCCTTCCTCTAACTGTCCACCAGACAGACTAGACTAAGATTAAGACTAGATCCTGGTCAAGATAAAGGTTATTCACAAAGCACCTTAGCCCTTAAGAGAGCTCCAAAAGGTGAACAACTGTTAGGGAGTAGGGAGGAGGACTTTTAAGAGGCTTCAGAGTTTCTTAAGCAGGGGAGAAAATGGCGGGACAAAGAGGCAGGAGAAATATTCTCCAAACGCTGCATGACTTAGTTGCTTGAGCTGCAGGTTAGATCATGCAGGGATAATGTTTGCGGCAGAGTGTGGTTTCACTTCCTTATTTTTGTTTGATCAACCAATCACACCTTTTAAAAGAATGTGTCATACCCAGCAACAGGGTCAACCACACCTCCTCACTTAGGTACCTTCCCCCCTTCCTTGCTCAGGGTTTCTTCGAGGGTTTTCCTGAATCACTCCTACGCTAGGACTCCTTGCTTGAAATGTTTGGGCCGAGTAAGGAGCTCCCTGAGAGTATTCTGAGAGTGTTTGCGAACACGGCCCCAAGATGTCCGTGGACTTTCTCTCCTTTTCCCACCACCTGACTGTCTCACACCATCCACACACCTCCTGTTCCCATTTCTCATCAGCTGTGCAGTCAACTGACCTTCCCCCACCTGCACCTCATTCACTAATCACCCTGCACTACATATACTGCTTCACTTCCTTTGTTCCTCGTCAGATTAAGTCAAATAGTGTGCCTCATGCCTTCAACTTCTGTCGCCTGTTTTTCTGTTACCTGCCTGTTTTGGACTTTTGATTCTTGCCCCGCTCCTTGTCGGATTTGTTTGCCCGTTTTGGACCGCCATCTCCGGTCTCTGAATTGTGTGCAGATCTTCCTCTGTGGTCTGCATTTGGGTCCTATCCCCATGTGTTCCAGTCACCCTGCGTAACCCACCGTGACAAATAGGTGGTTTATTAGGAAGTAAAAGTCTTTTCCCCTCTTTTGAAACCGAAAGAATCAACAGAAACTACTTGTTAACCCTCTCTCACATCTGTCTTGTTGTTTTGTCCTCCAGATTTGGGTTGATCTTGTCGTGTGTGAGCAGCAAGCAATGTGAAGATGTCACCTTGGGTTTTTAGGAACCTCTGATGGACACATTTTTTACAGATAAAACAAGGGATCGATTTAATCAAAAACTGAATCCAAATACTGATTTAAAAAAAAAAAAGTCATTAGTCGCAGCCCCACTTCGGTTCTTTAATCCGTTCTATACGACACATTCTCTCTCATTTTTATTCTCAGTGTTTCCCTCCGCAGCCTGTAGCCTTCCACTGCTCTTCCCAGATCCCAGCCTCCTCTTCTTCTTCTTCGACTCCATCCATCTCCTCCGCCCTTCCATTCATCCTACTTTCATTTTCTCCCTGTTAACATCTGCCCTCCCCGCGCCTCTGGACCGCACCAGCATGTAATACCTATTCTTTGCAGCTCTCCACCTCTTGTTGGTGCCCCGCACACCGCCAGTGTAAATCTTCATTACGCTGCCTCCATCAAAGGCCAGC
Organism: Enoplosus armatus; assembly: GCF_043641665.1. Lineage (NCBI taxonomy): Eukaryota > Metazoa > Chordata > Actinopteri > Centrarchiformes > Enoplosidae > Enoplosus > Enoplosus armatus. Next base: position 21,892,500 of record NC_092191.1, on the reverse strand, counting down.
AGTTTTACAAATTGAGGTCATTAACTTCAATGGGCTCTCTGCACTGCTGCCTTAGTGCACTAAATAATTGAAAAGGGTCTGTGTGATTCTCTCTGTGTTTTTTTTTTTTCATAGTAGCACTGGTAGTATCAATACATGCTGTTTCCAAAACTAATGTGGCCCTCAGGCTGTCTGCCTGAGGGCTGAAGGTTGGACTGGGCTTGAGTTGAAGGTTGCCCCCCCCCACCCCGCGCTTTGTCACATCTGATTTAGGATGGATGTGCAGCACAGTGCACAGCAGAATGTGTGAGTGTTTCGAGGAGTTCTCGACAATGTGCCATAAGAGCTCCGGGACACAGCCGTCTGTTGCATGTAGTCAACGCTTTCAAGAAGTGCTGCGTTTTCATGCCAATTGGGAGCCATTGTAGAGTCAAAAGTCCTGTCATCAGCAAGTGAAGGGCAGACCTCCAGAGCAGCACTGGGCTGTGTGGACTGATATATCCGACGAAGCTGATGGATTCAATGATACTGTGCCGGCTCCCCCATTTTTATACAGTCGCCGGCTCTGCTGCTACGACCTCCGCTGCCGGCTTAACAGTACGGCGAAGACTCGAAAATCAAGCATCTGTTGAGTTGTAGTCATAACCGATAGCAGGAATGGCCAAAACACAGGACAGTTTCCCATAATGCAGCTTGATTACATTATAGGAAATGATTGCATTTTGTTTAGAATGTATCTATTTTGTATTCCTTCCCTTCCTGGTAAACGCCCACATCTTTCAACCTTGGCACCTCTAGTTTGTAGCTTTCAGTTATATATGTTGAGGCTGTATTCGAAAACCTCCTACCACATATTACCGACAAATACAGTACGTACAGAATACTGCTTTTCATAGTAGTATGCAGTATGGAACTGCCGAATCGATTTTTATTTTGCAGTATGCCCGCCCAGGCTTTGCCGGTTTCTAGTTTATGAAAGCAGAGGTAATAATCATGCAGGTGTTATGGCCCCTGCCTTACGAAAGTCGGAACAAATTTTCTTAAAATGAGGCCTTGTAGATCTGAGTGAAGATTCAGTGACTGGGCTGCTTGTTTCTCGCCTCAAATTCGTTCAGAAAGGGATTTTGGCGGGCTGCTGAGGTGAAATAAGTGAAAGCTTTCGGAACGTTAACGGCAAACCACCAGCCAGCGCTTTGCACTGTGGGACCCAGCAGGCGAGGTAGACCGGTCCAATGCGTACTGGAGGATCAGTGCTTTTGTTTTCCATACTAGATGCCACATTTTGGCCGAATCAGTACGTACTGCTAGTACAGTAGGCGGTTTCCAATACAGCCTGAGTCTCCAAGGTCAAGCCTCGATGGTTGACATCACTGCGACGTCATGGGGGTTATTTTCTGACACGATACAAAGCTCGTCCAGAACCACAGATGATATTATGAAGATCAGTTTTCTAGTCATTAAGAGCACTACTCAGCCTATTAAAACAGCTGTATGTGTCGCTGCACTTCCCTCTGGGAAAAGCACAGCTTCTGCTTTACATTCTTTTTGTGCTAACAAGACGCCGTTTTGGGAGCGATACCCAGTATTTCTCTACCATTAGTTTGCCTCTCTTCTCTGGTGGAGACGTTCTCTCGTGCCCAGCTGGTGTTGCTGCCAGCGCCCGGGCGGATATGTGCTGAATCAGATGCGAAGAATTAGTGTGCAAAAGTCATTAGGCTCTGTACATAGCCAGAGCACCAAAGCAGGCTCCCAGTACAAATGGCTGTGGATTCGGGATGACGTCTTTGTTCTCACAGAGGAGGAGAACAGAAGATTCTCCTCGCTTCATTAGGAGCCCAACATCTCTCTTGATTGAAGCATGCACGACACACACACACACACACACACACACACACAAACAGCTGCATACTCATCAGCAACATGCGCGCACACTCACACACACTAACATGTATTCCTTGCAGGGGTGGGGGGGGGGGGTGTACCAAAGTCCAGGGTGCTCATTAGATGGGTGAGGATGTGATAGGTTGTGACTCTCACCGACTGCTCCTCCCATGCCCGAGCGAGTTGAGCTGGAGAAGTGACTTGTCTGTGTCCACCGTTAGGCTCTGTTCAGTATCATCACCTCTCTGTCTGTCGCCGCTGAGAAACGTGTGTGTGTGTGTGTGTGTGTGGGGGGGGGGGGGGGGTCGCACATCTCTGGAGGAGTGGCCAGTTGCTTAGTGACTGGCGAACATGGATTTTCAGTAAATCCTCAATCAAGTTTGAAGATATTTAGCAGAGTGAGGCGATACCGTGAGATTTGCTTCGTCACCGTGTGCCATCTCCTACGTGTGTGTGTATATATATATATATCAGCAAATATACAGTACTCTTTCCAGTCCATGAATCTGGTTAGAATTTACTGTATGTGAAACATGGCGGTTCAGGTGTCGCCTCGTGATCACCGTGTTTCGGACCCAGCAGGAACTGGAACTGAATCTGAAGACTCATTCCGCGGCAAAATTACACTTCCTGTTTCCGTGTGTCATCCCAAGCGCTGTGGCAACTGTAGCTCCAAAACTCGGAACGAACGAAAATAAGAAAAAGGAAAAACAACAGGTTCATGAAATTTTGCTCACCAAAGCATGGAACGGAAATCTACGTAATTTGGTACTGATTTATAGGAAAAATTACGATTTTCTTAAACCCAAGTAAATATGAATTCATGAATCATTTGTTGTTGGAAACTTTATTGTCGATACATGTCGAATTGCATGTAGTTTACATTTTTGCACGTTCACCTCATCTGCTGCACAGTGACTTCAGGACTCAAGACTACACTCGCAGATATGTGGAATCAATGAGCTGAACCGAATGGAATACATTTGTCCTATAATTCGTACCAGTTCTCAATGTTACTGGAAATGTATTGGAAGCATCTTAATGCACTCTCCCCTATCCATCCACATACAACTAACTGCGGACACAAGTTGCAAATTGCGTAGAACATTTTTTGTCCCAGAACATCCTGAAAATTACAGTGTATGGCTTGCAAAGCTAGGACATGCAGTGCCTATACCAAAAGCCTGTGAATATGAGGTAAAAAAAAAAAAACTGGGGTTAAGAACATAAAATCAGGAAGTGAATGTGTAAAGAAAATTTAAAGATCCATCACTTAATAGCCACACCACACGCTGACCCCATCCCAATGCATGCAGACCTGTTGTACCTGCGCTGCAGCCACATTCAGAGATGAGACGTTAGCATCTTACTGGAAATGAAGCCGTAGTGCTGCCATAAAAGGCAGGTGTTGGGGGGGGGGGGGGGGTTGGGGGGGCTGTTATTAAAGCCCTCAGTTACCTGTGGTAAGTGAATGGACCGACACAGTCATGGCTTCCTATTAGCATTGGAGACTTGGCAGATAACATGCCCTCTTGCCAGAACAGGTTTAGTGGTTTTTATTCTTTAACACTCTCTTTCTCTCTCTCACACACTCACACGCACACACACACACACACACACACACACACACACACACACAGGGCTTAAGGGCTCCATGTAACAAGCTCGCACTGTTCAGATAAGCCCATTTAGGCAGTGCTGGTCTAATTGAATTTGTCTGCTCCAGACTGAAATGAGTGTGATTTGTGAGGTGTATGTGTGTGTGTGTGTGTCGGCGCAAAACGTGGACACCTCGACTGCTTTGGTGTCAAACTGGAATGTAATTTGTGCCCTCCATAGATCCTGGGGGTGGGGGGGAGCTGGCAGCGAGGCTCTGCGTTCGTCCATCCACACGCTGACATTTTCTATCCACATCGTCCGTCCTCCTCCTGTCATGTCCTCTCCTTTCCTATCATTTTTTTTTTCATAGCTGGCTTTATGATGGCCCGTCCTCTCTCGTGGCACCTTCTTTTTAAATTTCAGCCTAAACGGGCATAACGGGCCGAGGTGGTGTCATACTCCTCCGCGTCATTCCCAAATGTAACATCACCGAGAAACAGGATGTGTCAAAGGCCCGTTTTTCTCGAGACCTAAAATTACGAGGCGGTTTACAGAGAGAGACGTGTACTGAGATGCGCCGCTGCTTTTTTGCTTCCCCCTGACATTATCAAGGCCAGAGTATCGGAGTGTACTTCAGAGGAGCTAGTCGCGGCTGGCGCGCCGTCTGTCCGTCCGTCCGTCCGTCACGAAGGCTGAAGTGTTTACAGCCGTTCCAAACTGCCACACTCACTCCAATAATCACACACACAAACGGAGACGACGGCAAACGCTCTCTGACAGCCTCTCCTCCGAGCCATTCATGGCTTTTTTGCACTCATTTGTACTCGTGAGAAGTAACAGAAATAGTCATGTTAAAGGGATAGCTCAACATTTTTGGAGCAAAGAATTATTATTATTATTATTAATACCGCTCTCATGTCTGTACGCTAAATACGAAGCTTGAGCCAGCAGCCTGTTAGCTGCTAGCTTAGCTTAGCATAAAGACTTCTATCCGAGGGTGACGAGATCCACCTTCCGGCCACTACCTGCTCACTGCGACGGCAACCTCGCAACGGTGAGGAGACGGGGGAAGGAAATAGTCCCGCAAATATGACCCCCTCGGAGGGCCCCGACCCCTAGGTTGAGAACCACTGGACTAAACTATGTGAAGTTTACTTTAATGACTCATTAAAATGCAGCACTCTTACGTGTGATGCTGTAGTTGCACTTCTGCATAACCGAAAAAAAGTATTTTGTAACGCGCAACCGCTCCATCAGTTTATCATTTTTAGCCTTGCCGTTTCATTCTCATCATATCATTATGATTTTTGTCATAATTAGAGCTTTTCTGTTCTCGTGTGGGGTTGCTCGGCCCACTTCATCACCCCCCTCCCCCGTAGCTCCCTCCTGCCTCGGCCACCGGTCCCGCGCGTCTTCGTCCCAAGTCAGCCGGTAAAATAAGGTCACCAGAAAGTACGGGTTTCATGAAGAAAAAACATCAGTTCTTTCATTACATCCTCTCCTATCTCAAATTCCAGCAAATGGCTTAGAGGATTTGTGGCTCTTACATCACACCCGGGCAGTATCTGTTTGACGGCCGATTTTAGGAAATGAGAAAGGCCTCTTTTGTCGTCATTCATCTGCTAATGGGCCCAGAGTTAAACAGGCTGAATCCTCTGCGACGGCCCGTCATGATTACCTTTCGCTGAGAAACGAACCGCGCCACTTGACGCGCACGTCGCACCGCTTCACACTGATGTGGGTTCGGGTGACACAAGACCTGCGCTGTGCCCTCACGTTGTGCACAGTTGCAGGAATACCGTCATTAATTAATTCTTGGCCGTGTGTGTGTGTGTGTGTGTTGACATGCATGCATTCTTGGTGCGCAATTTGTGTTTGTTTTACAAGGGTCAGGTGTGGTGCTGACTGCAACAGATGGCCTGCATTCATGCTTATGTGTGCATATAACAATGTCTGCACGTGTGTGTGTGTGTGTGTGTGCACGCGCCCTAGCTGCAATTGGAAACACAGCAGTTTTTGTTGGGCTCAACTGGCTGGAGCTCACATTACTTTGCATAGGCAGAAAGTATCTTCATAGCGAGCTTAAAGCACACACACACACACACACAGTCAGGCATCTAGCTTCTGTCAAGGGAGCGCCTAATATATTACACTGATGCTGCTATTAATAAACATAAGCCACATGCTTCTGGATACCTGCAGCTTTTCGGGGGCCATTGCTAAAACCTACCTGAGCACAAACGTGCTCGGAGGCGCTTTTGACCACTTGAACTACCTTTTAAGCGGATCTCGCGTTTACTTTGTCTGGTATTTAAAATGTCACGTGCAGCATTTTAACGTCGCCAAGTCGTCTCCATGTTCAGGTGGATTCGGGTTTTTTTAAGGTTTTAAAGGGTCACATGTGTCTTTTTTGAATATGTTCTTACCAAAGGGGGGGGATTTGCAGCGGTAACGGCCATTGGGCCCGCTTGTATTTCTGATGCCGGCGGACAACGTTGGGGAAATTGAAGGGAGGCTCTTCTCCTGTTCGTTAAGACATTTCCCACTGACAACCACCTACTTGCCGCAACTGCCACTCTGAATGAAAGCAAGTAACCGCAGCAGCTGTGCGGCAACGGCCTCCTATTTAGTAATGAGACATGGCCCCACACGGTTACTGTAGGGTATATACTCAAAGGAACTGTTGTGGTTTCAGAAGTTTGAATGAATGAGAATAGATATATTAGTTAGTATGAATTCAAACACAAGCTATGTGGCCTTAATCATAAACCATGATTAAGCTAAGCTTAAGCGTTAAATAATCTTGCCCATGATTTTTCCATCTATGGTGTCGAATCCAAAATACTTCCCCCTCATCACTTCCTGGATGGTTACGGCGTCATGATCATCCGCACTGCACGGCTCGCTAAATCCCCGCCAGCATTCCGCCAGCAAAGCACAACAATCGTCCGGTTTACCGACGGGGCAACGGGGCGCGCAAATGCTGTGCATCCGGGGGCCGTATTCACAAAGAAACATCCGTGAGCCCAAAAAGGATCTGTCCATCCACATTTGACTCCATTTGTTCCTCATGTTCCTGTGCACTCATGGATATTTTATTTGTCTCTCACTGACACAGACCAGTCACCCATCAACCAATCACTGTGGACATAGCGAGGAACTTCACTGTCATCCACAGCAACAGTGTGTGTGTGTGTATATATAGAACAGTAGATGTGACATTACGTCATAACTGATGGGATAACCGTCCGCCATCTTACCTGGGTATTATTTCCCATCGCCACCTATTGGCAGCCACTATGGTGTCGGCTGTGAGGCTACTGATTGCTTTTCTAAAAGGACCAAAGGGACCAGGGAGGCTGGCATCGCCGTCCACGCGTCGGTACAGAGTAGCGTCTCTGCCTTTTTGTCATATAGATGTGAAGGAAACGGTTCATGGACATATTCAGTGAGCTGTCTCGATGTCACCGTTTCACAAGAAAATACCAAGTAGCAACATATCTGATACGAGAGGCTCCGTCTCATTAGCGTCACCGCAAGCCTTGCACAACAGCCTCTATCCGTCAGACAGGCAATATGTTGTATTTACTCACATTCCTTAACTACATATAGCCATGTAGTGTGCATATCATGCAGAAGTACACGGTCTGAAATATTGGAATAGCTACCTAGTATCATCTGTCTTGGTCCGGGGGAAGAATCCCTAATATAGCTACAAATAATAGCCAACATAATGATTCTGGTGTTGACCTTCTTGCCATGATGCATTCTCGTCTCGATGGGGTAGGTTTTATCTGGATGATGAGGCCCCCCCCCCGCCCCATCAATAAGGTTGAAGAGGTGGGTCACAATGAGTCACAAGCTAAATCCCTCAATAATCGAATGACTGTAATTCAATGGGGTATTTCTTTTAAGGGCCTCTGAGACAGCATGCCCCCCACCCCCCCCGCCGCCATCATAAAAATGATTGCTCTAAATCATGTTGTAATGACAGACAATGAGTTTGTCCTCTAGGAAAATGATGGCAGACAGAAAGATAAGAGGCTATCTTTGGATCTCGCAGTCGTGACCGTACATAAGACAACGTTGCTGTGTCTTGTTCAGGGGCTAAATGAGACACACAGTCTGGATTTGTAGACTGAACATGTCATAAAGGGTTGACGAGGCCTGTCCCAGTTCAGAGGATTCTCCAAATAATGAAATCCCAGTGATGGTAAAGCGAACTGTGATAATTGGACACACTGGTGTGGAAAATGAGTTGTGTGAATTATATACCAATAAGCAGAGGGTGGGGGTGGGGGTGGGGGGGGTAGGGCTGATCTGATTTCAGTCTCAATTTGTTAATTTCATAATTTGACTCAAAATGCATCTGCTGCTGCAGTGATGACATTTCCCCACAGGCATCTCCTCTCATCTCCACCTCGTGTGGTCTGTTAGGATGGAGGTCCAGCAGGGCAGTGCGAAGGGAGAGCTCACTGGCTCTTATCCCAGTTTGAATTCCCTGTGGGGGTGGGGGTTTGTTGGAACAGACATTCATGACCCTCAATGCCAGTCCCTGCAATCTGTTCCCCCAGCTAGAGACAAGTGGTATGTCTGTGTGTGTGTGTGTGTGTGTGTGTTTGATAGAAAACCGGAAGTCAAACTTATTGTGTGTGTGTCGTCTAACTCCACCACTGAGACTTTTGGATTGGCTCGAACTGAATGGAGGACTGTGGGACGATGTGTGTGACGCACGTCGACAGGCTGACGCAGGCTGCAAGTGTGTGTGTGTGTGTGTGTGTGTGTGTGTGTGTGTGTGTGCGTTTGAAGAACAGCGAGTATTTACCTTGGTGATGTGTCATAACAGCTGTGTGCCAAGCTGAAGGTCGCTGCGTCTTTCAGCATCACTGTAAGTCTGAGTGAAGCACGCACATCCTTTCCCTCCCAGTGTATCTGTGCTTGTCGTTCACACACACAACTCCCTCTGCCTTAAAAACTCTCAATACACAGAGAGAAAACGTCCTTCTTTCTTGCGGTAAAAGCACGGGCCTTTTTGTTAAAGATTTCGTTCACACAGACATTATACAGATAGATAAGACACACCAGAACAACACACACACACACACACACACATATATACATTATAGGTACATATATGGAAGTTCAGGGCTGCCAATATTAAAATGAAGACACCATGAGCTTCACGTCATAGTCTAACTAGCCATAAAATGTAGTGAGCACATTCAAGCTCCCAATAAGATAAAACCCTTTTTAATTTTAACGGCCAAATGGCCTTTTACTCTACCTTTTTTTTTAATCAAATTTTGCAAAATAAACCAAAAGATTTCTAAATGTAGAAACATGAATAAAACATTAACACACACTGTAAATTCTTTGGTTGTTGTTTGCATGGTCCCGTTTTTCACTGCACATAATGTAAAGTAAAAACAACGTCATCACCAAAGAATGCTCTAGCTATGATAGTTTTTATTTTAGATCAATTTAAACACGATCATGCAAACGGCGGCGGGCGGGAGGTCCGTTTAATCGAAAGGGGTCACATTAACATAGAAGCACAAGATTACCTTAACAGAGAGATACTAAATGCGCATATTGTTCTGCCGTCCCAAGAGCGCTGCAACACTTTTGTCGAGCGTCAAAGCTCATTCTTGACCTTGGAAACAGTTCCGGGTTAAATGTCCATTTAAAGCGAGGCCATGTACCTTTTTGCTAAATTGCCGTGACAAGCCTGCGGCGTAAACAGTAGCACAAGTGGAGAAGGTATATCTATGTATTCGGTCTGGTTATATCTATTTAAAATGAGCTAACATTAGCAACCATAAGCTACCGGTCATACCAGACCAAGTAAAGCTGTAGCTGCAGTGTGCTGAATAGCGCATTTAATTCCCTATAAATTCAACTTTTCATGCGGAAGAGGAAGATTCTGCTGTTTCTTTTTCCGAAAGTGACATAGTCGCCCCTCGAATAGGTCCACATACTGGCGTACTCGGTTGACACCTTACAATAAATACTTGCAGTTGAAAGCTCTGGGAAACGCCATGTAGTCCTGTGTTTATGGCTCCCAAATCGATTTCTAGTGCTCTTTTTGTCTTTTGTTCTCTCACTTCGCCTTCCCTACCCAATTAGCAACCACGGCACATACTGAGGGCACGCGCGCTTTAATAATGGAGAACTTCAACGGGCCTAAGAGTCGTAAGTTCAGGTCTGCTGGCATTTTAAAAAGAAGCAAGTAATGACTCAAAAAGGAGGTTTGAGGAGGGGAGGGGGGGAAATGTCAAGGTGCATCGGTTTTGTAGTTTACAGAGCGGAGCTGGTAACACATCAGCCCTCACTGTGTGACTGTCCGCAGTTAGTCCGGATGATTGGTTTCCTTCAGAGATACACGTGCAGACCCTCGACGTCGAGGGCTTAAACACACCTGCATCTGCTCCCTGTGCCGGCCTGCAGCCCCCTCAGAGATGGAGGCACAAATGTGTGTGTGAGTGACGGCCAGAAGACTGAGCAACTGAGCAAATGCACCTGCGTGTGATTGTGTGTGTGTTTGTGTGTGTGTACAGTATGTGTGAGTGCAGTTTTATTCTCCAGGGTTTCAGATGCTGCATAGATACTTTTGAGGCTGTGATTTTTATTTTTTTTTTTTTTTGCTTGGCTGAAGTGGCAAAGCTGTGAAACAGGGACATGTGGGGGAGGGGCCCGCACCTTTCACTTCCTGTTCTCGCCGTCAGTCGGCTCTCCTGCTGAGCCGCTTTCAACGTCAAATAGAGCCTGTTTAACACACGTGTGCATGATAACATTGGGATACACGTCGCAGCTCGCTACATCCTTCACCTGAGGGCCCAATTGCGCAAGGCGTAGCGAGCAAGCTTGAAAATGAGAGCCCAAGCCTGGCAGTGTCCTTTTGTTGTTGCCAGGCAACTGTAATCAGTTATCAAACACGTATTCTTATCGGGCCCTGCTTAGTTACGGGCAAAGATGTAAGACCCTCCCAGTGTCATAATCTGACGTTACACACACGCTGAGGAATCGCCTAAAATCTCTATTTCCAACTTGATAGCCAAATGTAGCCATCTCACACTGAAAGCTGTAATTTCAATTCAATATTTTTTTTATTTTATTATGATTTTATATTCACAATTGATCAAATGACTGTGTGTAATGTGAAAGGGAGGGGTCTCTTGTAGTGGCGAGATTCAGTTTCCGTGCCGTTGTTTGTGCGGTTTGGTCGCTGTTTTCAGCGAGGGAGTGAAAAACTCACCGCACACCACCTGCCTGCCAATGTCGCTCCGCAGTGCCTGAATTGGACGCAACGAGGGCCGCAACAAGGGCCGCAACAAGGGCCGCAAAGGCAAACGAAGCCAAGGCATAGCCGACAAACCAATGCCGCGGAATGGCGAGTGCCATTGACAACGTCGTCTCTGAAAACCACGTTCACAGACGGTCCGCTGCGTCAGCTGTCGGCCGCAGGTGTCGCTCATACATACATACATGCACGTGTGCGTTTTGTGTTGCTTTCTTGCCATTGGAGGGGAACGTTACTTAAAGACAACCAATTTGGTAGCATGAGTGCAGAGGGGAAAGAAAGCCAGAGATGTCGTGAATGCAGCATGTGGGTGTAGGCGCGGGGCTGAACTAGAGATGACACTCTAATTTCCTGCTAGAGGCTCACTGTGTGTGTGTGTGTGTGTGTGTGTGTGTGTGTGTGTTATACAGTAGTTTATGCTCCACTGGTACTATTTTACCTCAGCGTAACTCAGTCCAAACAAGCCAATTTGTGGCACCTACCACGTAAAGTGAAAAGAGAGGTGAGAAAGTCAGTTTATCAGGAGAGAAAGATTAAGGGTTAGGGGTTAGGGGGATCTACAGCATCTCAAGTCGCTGAAATGGGACTCTCTTTCGCAGCCTCACACTCGACATGATGTTGGCTGACAGAGCTAAGCTAGTCGATTTCTACATAATAACCTCGCGGACAGCAGGTT